>NC_043006.1:65390649-65548149 GCF_006345805.1 Octopus sinensis
CCATGCTAGCATGGAAAGCAGACGTCAAACAATGATGATGATGATATATATATATATGTGTATATATATATATATATATATATATATATATTCAGATAAGAACAGAAATGGAGCAACAATTAACAACTAGAAGTTGATCACTGGTATTTAAAGGTCATTGTTTAATTGTAGTTAAAAAACATTTACAACTGTTTCAGTTTCAGTTTGTTATTTTGAAGTAAATTAGCATTTATCTCATTCCATTGAACAAACATTGTCAGAATGATTTAGAGTTTATCGGAGGAATATAGAGAGGGAAAAAAGGAAAAAGTTTGTTAAGTCTTTAGGCTTACATTTTTGTGTCCTTTAAGGTTCCATGTGTGTGTACATTTCTTCTGTTAGATGAATTGAGCAATATATATATATATATCATCATCATCATCATTTAACGGCTGTTTTCCATGCTGGCATGGGTTGGAATGTTTGACTGAGGTTTGGAGAGCCAGTGGCTGCACCAGACTCCAATTTCATCTGATAAGGTTTCTCCAGCTGGATGCCCATCCTAATATCAATAGCTCCGAGAGTGTGGTAGGTACTTTTTACGTGCCACTGGCACAGGAACCAGTCAGGTGGCAGTGACCATTGTTATGATTTTGGTTTTACTTGACTCAACATTATATATATATATATTCATGTTATGAGTTCTATCAATCGTATTTCTACAACCAAACCTATATATATTCTGTTAGTAGTTTCAGTCATTTAACTGTGGCCATGCTGGAGCACTGCCTTTTAGTCAGAGAAATTGACCCCAGGACTTATTCTTTGTAAGCCTGGTGCTTATTCAATCAGTCTCCTCTGCTGAATAGCTAAGATGTGAGGATGTAAACGCACCAACATCGGTTGTTAAGCGATGGTGAGGGGACAGACACAAAGACGCACACATAAATGTATACATATATATATACAATGGGCTTCTTTCAGTTTCCGTCTACCAAATCCATTCACAAGGCTTTGGTGGCCCGAAGCTGTAGTAGAAGACACTTGCCCAAGGTGCCATGCTGCAGGACTGAACCCGGAACCATGTGGTTGGGAAGTAAGATTATATATATATATATATATATTAAAAAAGAGGGGAGGCTGGTTTATGGTATTACCTTGGGTTTCCTGTCCATAAGAGGTTTAGCTTTATGGTGTATTGTCAGACCCCGAAACCTGTTGGCCTAAGAAAAGCCTTGTTACGAAGGTAAACCCCCTCCATATTTTGAAGAGGTCTTAGGTTAACAGTTTTTGGGGTCTGACAATACACCATAAAGCTAAACCCTTTATGGATGGGAAACCCAAGGTGATACCATAAACCGGCCTTCCCCATTATTAAAATATTCACTGTTCTACATCTTAGAGTGTACGTCTCTGGATTTATGTTTTCTACAAACGATATATATATATATTCTTTTACTCCATTACATGTTTCAGTCATTTGACTGTGGCCATGCTGGAGCACCACCTTTAGTTGAAGAAATCGACCCCATGACTTATTCGTTGCAAGCCTAGTATTTATTCTATTGGTCTTTTCTGCCAAACCACTAAGTTTTGGGGACATTAGCACACCAACATCAGTTTTCAAGTGATGGTGGGGGAGGACAAACACAAAGACATACACACATAAATATATATACATATATATATATATAAATATTATGGGCTTCTTTCAGTTTCTGTCTGCCAAATTTATGCACAAGGTTTTGGTTGGCCTGAAGCTATAGTAGAAGGCACTTGCCCAAGGTGCCACGCAGTGGGACTGAACCTGGAACCATGTGGTTGGGAAGCAAGCTTCTTACCACACAGCCACACCTGCACCGATGCTTTTTCAGTTTCCATATATATATATAAAATTAATATAGACAGCAGTTTGCAATGTGTATATATATATATATATGATAGTATCCTGTACAGTATCCATCTACCAGTTTTCATTCCTGCCATTGCTCCCTCTGGTAACCGCTTGCTGAAGGTTGATGCAGTGGGATGGAGGCTTAAACTTTGTGGGTATGAAGTAAATTCCGTAACTACACAACTTTGCCTCTCCCACCTTCCCTCTCTTCCTCTTTCTCTGTCTATATATGTATACATATATGTATATTCTTTTGTTCTTTCATTTGTTTCAGTTATTTGACTGTGGTCATGCTGGAGCATCACCTTTATTTGAACAAATCGACCCCAGGACTTATTCTTTGTAAGCCTAGTATTTATTCTATAAGTCGTTTTTGCTGAACTGCTAAGTTACAGGGTTGTAAACACACCAGCATCAGTTGTCAAGCGATGGTGAAGGGAAAAACACAGTCACACGATGGGCTTCTTTCAGTTTCCGTCTACCAAATCCACTCCCAAGGCTTTGGTCGGCCTGAGGCTGAACCCAGAACCATGTGGTTGGTAAGCAAGCTACTTACCACACAGCCACTCCTGCACCTATGTAATATCTGTATGTGTAAACATATGCCTGTATGTATACATAATCAAGCAGTGGGTTGGTGGCACACACACACACACACACATGTATCATCATCATCACTTAATGTCTGCTGTACAAGCTGGCATGGGTTGGACGGTTGCACTAAACTCTAGTCTGATTTGGTATGGTTTCTATGGCTGGATGCTCTTCCTAATGCCAACCACTCCGAGAGTGTAATAGGTGCTTTTTATGTGCCACTAGCTTGGGTGCCAGATGCATGACACCAGTATCTGCCACAACTATGATTTCCCTTGGCTTGATGGGCCTTCTCATTCACAGTACAATGACAAAGGTCTCAGTTATCTGTCATTGTCTCCATGAAGCCCAATGCTTGAAAGCTGCTTTTGATGTGACACTGGCATCAGCCACATTGCTTCTGTGTGGCCCAATGCTCGAAGGGTTCTTTTTATGTGCCACCGACATAAGTGCCAGTTATGTAACACTGACAATGGCCACAACTATGATTTCTCTTGACTTGATGGGTCTTCTCAAGCACAGCATATCGCCAAAGATCTTGGTCACTAGTCATTGCCTCAGTGAGGCCCAATGTTCGAAGATCATGCTTTACCACCTTGTCCCTAAGTCTTCCTGGATCTTCCTCTTCCACAACTTCCCTCCGCTGTTAGAGATCAGCACTTCTTCACACAGCTGTATATATTTGGAAGGGCATCCAGCCATAAAAACCCTACCAAAACAGACTCAGTAGTCTGGGGTCGTCTTATACCTGGCTGGCTCTATCAACCATCCTATCCACGCATGCTTGGAAGACGGATGTTAAATGATGGTGATGATAATGAAGATATATTATGGGCTTTTTTCAGTTTCCGTATGTCAAAGCAACTCACAAGGTTTTCGTTGGCCCAAGGCTATAATAGAAGACACTTGCCCTAGGTGCTATGCAATGGGACTGAACCTGGAACTATGTGATCAGGAAGCAAGCTTCTTACCACACAACCATGTCTGCACACACACATATATATATATATATATATATGTGCATATATACAGGTTGTGGTGAATATATTGTCTAAATTATACAAAAATGAAAATAACACTGATATCTCATTTTAACAGATATATTTACCAAAATTACATAAAAATATCTTGAAATACTAAAGAGTAAATTTATTCAATAAAATTGCCATTGGCTTCAACCATCAGAATTTCCAGCAACTCTCCTGGATGATCTCCTTGTTTAAGTTGGTGAATGTTGCCATAATCCTTGCCTTCAGTTCATATTTGGTGTTACAAGGAGTTTTGTTGGTCACTCGCTCAACTGCATCCCACACATAATAATGAAGGGGGTTGCAGTCTGGGCAGTTAGGGGTGATATGATCACAGAAATTTTCTGACTTTCATGACTGGGTTCTCCTGCTTGTGTGTCATGGTGCAGAGTCCTGTTGTCAGACATAGGGTCTCCCAGCAGCCACCCTCTTGACCCTGGGCAGCACTACTTCCTCCAGACACTTGATGTAGACCTCCATGTTGAGTGTGAGGCTGTGTGGGAAGATGAATGGAGGCATAACGTTGCCATCACTAGTAATCACTCCAAACACCATGATGTTGCCTGGATGTTTGATTTTAATCACTCTTGATACATGTCCTCAGATTGCACTGTCTGCGGACTGACACCCAAACACTCTGAAATGTTCATATTGGAGCTTCTGGCATGAATGTCAAGCAGTGCAACATATCGTTTCCAAAATTCTGGCAGAGTGACTTCCTGTACACTCATTGTTCACATTGTATATGCTGTATATTAATACTTCGTTTTTCTCTTCATACTGATCAGAACCATTTCCTTGATGGCAGCAGATTCCTGTGCATTTTCAACATCATTTAACATCCATTTTTCTATGCTTACTTGGGTCAGATGGAATTTGTTATGGTATATTTTCTATGATTGGATTCCTTGTTGTAACCCTCACTAGTTTCTAAGCAATGTAATATTTCACAATGGAAGACAAAAGATGAACAAGACCGTTTGTATGACAGTGATATCTGTTTACAGTCATTGCATGATGTCAAGACAAAGTTACGCACACGCTCACATAAACAGACAGACACATACACATATGAGTTTCTTTCAGTTTCTATCTCCCAGATCCACTCACAAGACTTTGGTTTCATCAGGGCTATAGTAGAAGACGCTCTCTCAAGTTGCTATGCAGTGGTACTGAACTTAGGATCATGCAATTGGGAAGCAAGCTGAGGCTTCTTGATTCTAAGTGTTGCCTCTTCATCAAGACTTTCTTCTCTAATTTCCCTACAGACTCTACTTTATGTATTCAGTCATTAACGTATAAGATATCCCACAGACAGCCAGTCTTAAACGCTGCTTTTGTGGCTTGGAAAATTTTTATAGAGGTGGGCTGGTTCCTATGGCTGGATGCCCTTCCTAACACCAACCACTTCATACTGTGTACTGGATGCCTTTTTCGTTCCACCAGTACTATTGAGGTGGCACATATAAAACATCTGTGCTGGTGCTATGTAAAAAGCACCCAATATACTCTGTAAAGTGGTTGGTGTTAGGAAGGGTATCCAGCTGTAAAAAACCAACTGATGCCTGGTGCAGCCCTCTGGCTTGCCAGCTCCTGTCAAACCATCCAACCCATGCCAGCATGGAAAATGGATATGATGATGATGATTTCCTGGTAAAAGAAGTCTGCCTGACTGGCTTGTGGGTGAAGGGAACAGGTGTATGGTGGTAGAAACAATGTGATTATAATGAGTTGGTGGAAGAAAGGGAGAGAGTGATGAATTGTAATAGGTTTGGTAAGGGAGAGAAAGAGTGAGGGATATTAATAATGAGTGTCTTTGAAAGTGGATGTGATGACTTGTAGAACAGAAAGGATGATAGAGTGTATAGGGTACAAACAGATCTGATGCAATCCTCTATCCACATTATGATGGGTGGGAAAGGTGGAATGATAAGGATGCTGGTTGGAGGGGAACTCAGTACAGGTGGGTCTAGTACCGTTCCTTGTTATGTGAGCAACATGATATGGTTAATAGAGGAGGGAGTGAGGGATTTTCAGAGAGATGAGGGAGTGTTGGGTAGATCCAATGACATTCCTTGTTACATGGATAAAGCAGGATACAATGAATAGGAAAGAGTGATTGAGAGAAGAGATAATATCAAGGATGTAGGGGAAGGCTGCAGAGACATATTGGGCAAGAGACCTAGATGTAAATATATTGTACATCCCAGACTCCATTATTTTAATGTTTGTTATGCCATGCTTGCACAAGTCTTTTCCTGGATTGCTTGTCACCAATCATTACAGTTCTTTTTCATTTCTGTGAGACTCAATATCCTGAGATCAATCTTCACCCTCTATCTTGGTCTCCCTTTTTCATAAGTTCCATCCACTTTGAGCACTCTGCACTTTTCCTTTTATATCTATCTCATCCTCCTTTTATATCAGATTCCTCTACCATCACAACCTTCTCTCATGCCTATGACATTTAATTTCTTTTATACACAGATTTCCTCTCAGCTCATTTGTACTCTGTTCTTCTAACATGTATTACACACCCAGCAAGGTTCCTTTCTCTTTCCAATTTTTGCAAATCCTTTGCATTCTAGGCCTGTGTTTCATCTCCCAGGACCACGCTTCTTACACAAGTATCATACAATCAGCTTTTCGCTCTGAGCGAGAAACTCTCTGTTACCAGCGAAAGTTACAACTCTGAACTTTTTCTAGCACCATCCAAATGTGGTCGATGCCAATGCCGTCCATTTCATGTGTACCTTTAGTGCTCACTGCTCCTAAGCATCTACTGCTTATAAAGTATTAGCTGATCACATGCTGTCAATAATGTCGGCTAATTGTAGTATTTTATATATTAATAAAGTACAAAATAATCACACATACAAATATTTACATACTTCCCTTGTACACGTACACACATACACTCATATACTCACACAGAGTTAAAATGCTGATTTTTTTTCACTCCTTCCTTCCTTATTCATCTATCACCCTTTCCTTTCTTTCATTGCCATTACTTTCTCTCACTCTCTCTCAGTCAGGGCTATTACTCTCACTACTTCTCCTTCACTGAATTACCATTTTCTCTCCCCCTCCACATCCAGCGTGATTCTGGACAAATATATATATATATATACACACACACACATATAAAAACACTACGCTCATTATTATATTAGGAGATATCCTTTTTTGTTAGCCTCCCTGAGTTAATTGTTAAGTTTTTACCTACTTCTTTTCTGCACATCAAGTATGGCCATTTTCCTGATGATAGCAGGTTCCTGTTTCCTTTTCTAGCCTTTGCTAAGTTTTCTTTGAAGCCTCTTGATTCTTGCTTTTGCTCTCACATCTGGAGTTTCTTCTCTAATTACATCATATCTTTTCTTACAAGAACTGGGTCATCATTATATAGGGGTTCCTGAGAACAGCTAGTCTTAAACTCCTGTTATACCTGGTGGTCTATTTTAGTGATGGTGCGTGACTTAGAGGTTAAGGCAATCGGCTCACGATTGTAAGGTCATGAGTTCAATTCCCGGTGACGCGTTGTGTCCTTGAGCAAGACACTTTATTTCACGTTGCTCCAGTCCACTCAACTGGCAAAAATGAGTTGTACCTGTATTTCAAAGGGCCGGCCTTGCTACACTCTGTCACGTTGAATCTCTCTCAGAACTATGTTAAGGGTACACGTGTCTATGGAGTGCTCAGCCAATTGCACGTTAATTTCACAAGCAAGCTGTTCTGTTGATCGTATCTGCTGAGATCCTTCTTATTTTAAACTCAAAGAGGCTGAAAACTGAGGCTTGGTGGACTTCAGCTTTTATCTCTTGAGTTGCATTTGTCACCAAATTGCTGTCAACAAGAATAACTTGTCCCTTTTTTTAAGCCTGCACAGGGAACAATCTCTTTGTCCCATGCATTCTCCTCATTTATCAACCTGTCATAATAGCATTTCCAATGTCTATGTAAGAGCAAGTGTGTCATTGTCAATCACTATGCTCTTCTCCACTGCAACATCTTGACTTTCACTTGCATATTGCATTAGAAAGGGCATCCAATTACAGTAACCATGACAAGGTAGACACTGGAACACTTGGGCCAATTGAATCCTGTCAAACCATCGAACCCATACCAGCATGGGACATGGACATTAAGTGGTGGTGATGATGATGATGATGATGATGATGATGATGATGATGATACTACCTTCAAACTAGAATATTTCTGTTCGTTATGTCTCAAAACTTTGGCAAACCTATTACTTTCGGCTTCTCTCCTTGCTAAATATATCTGACGTCTAGCTTCTCTTCTTACTTTTTGACATTAGCTCTTTGCTACCCACTTTCTTCCAATCTTTCCAGACCTGTCTTTTAGACTTTGTGGCTTCATCAACAGAGCTATTTTAGGTTTCATTCTCATCCTCTCTTTTCATATTTGTCAATTAGTATATCTCTGAGTCTGCTGCAATTTTATGGCTCTTTCAACTTCTGTGTCCTCCTTCTGAAAATTGTCATTTGTACTCGAGTCTCTGCTGGTCTTATTCTGAAGTCACTAACCACTAATCTCTGTTAAGTGGAACATTCTTCACTGGGGAAAGGCTTAATTCTCTCATCCATCTGTCTACCCTGTTTACTTGTGTGAATAAAGTCTTGCTTAGTGGCTGATTGTCTTTCTGAAATTTTCGTTACAAAAATGGTTAGGTCATTTATACCATAGAATTCCAAGGACCTTCATTTATTATGCTATGGCCATAACCTCCATATATTTTAGAATAGCCAACCTGGTATTGTCCAACATGTTAGTTAAAGTTACCAGCCGTAATAACAGCATTGTTTACAAGAGGGTCTCAGAAGCTTGTTTCTTTTTCTTGTCTGTCAGTCTTGACCCTGGAGTTAATCTGCTCAGGTGTTGGCTTTACTTGCTTTTCCTCTCTTAGGATTTAAAAAAAAGACTTTTTGTATCTTTTATTGTTATAATGTGGATCCTCATCCACTTCGTATGTTATTGTCGACACTGCAATATTCTTGTCGCCACTAATCTGTTGTGGCAGTATTCCTCATTTTATTGTCTTTGACTCATCTGTTGTGCTATTGCTGATAGCTTCGCAAGACAATGACTTTGAAACCTCTACCTTGGTGGTAACTCGGACTTGTATATATCACGTAACTAACACTGACTCCAACTGAGAACTTGTGCAACGACTCTATTACTACTGACCTCCTATAACAACTGATTGTCTGACTTTATACTGGGGTCAATCTAATTGACTTCCCCCCTTCCCCCCAAAATTCAGGCCTCGTGCCTAGAGTAGAAAACAATGTCCACTTTTCCAAAGGCAGCAAGCTGGCAGAAATGTTAGTACGCTGGGCAAAATGCTTAGCGGTATTTTGTCTGTCTTTACAGTCTGAGTTCAAATTCCGCCGAGGTCAACTTTACCTTTCATCCTTTCGGAGGGTCAATGAATTAAGTACCAGTTGCGTATTGAGGTCAATCTAATCGACTGGCCACCCCCTCTCCCCACAAAAATTTCAGGCCTTGTGCCTAGAGTAGAAAAGAATATTGTTGATGATATGTCAATCCTTGTATCTTGTAGGGGTTTAGTGATAGGCAAGAGCCCCATTTTTTCATTGACTCAAGATGTCACTGGAGATCAATTGATTGGTCGAGTCTGGAGGAATTTCACCTTGAGGATTATGGACACTTCTAGAAATCCTTAGTCTGACACTATGGGTACAGAGAGGCTGTATGTTAGGCTTGTTCAAGTTGCTCATTGAGTGATGAAACCATTCTTCATGTGTTCTTTCTGTGTCTTAGCATTGCTGACTTGTGGAGTTATGTCAAACAGCTGTTGTCGCATGTAAGAAGGATCCAGTTATCAGGCAAATCTATTGTAAAAGTACCCTAACTCCTTCCTTTGTTTGGGAAGGGCAGACAGTTTTGTTTTGTTGCAATGGTAAAAGAAGTCGTATAGCAGTGAAAATGGAAAGAATTGAGAACAGACACTTTCCTCTTTGACTAATTTCTCTCCAAATTCTTCATGTATTCCTATGAGAAGGAGTTGAGGATGACTTAAATGGTCGGTGAGAGAGAGAGGTGAATGTGGCTTGAGTGGATGGGTTTACTCTCTGCATGGATCTGTAGACTGAAGAACATATCTGTTCTTGTTTACCACACGAGTTGGGTTCTAAAAAAACCGGTGATAAATGAAACAGTAGTAGATGAATCATCGCCACACATTTTATAAATGGAAATGAATGGTAGATTCATTGATACCAAACTCGTGGCCCACCGTATGAAGCTTCAACCATCACATTCTGGATTATCCGTATATTTTCTTGTATAGAATACACCATCTGAGTCATTTGTTAGAATCAAGCATCTTTGTATATTTTCTGTTCACTGGTTCCATATTGATGGGTACAAGTACATAAATCTGTATAAAAAAGATACACAGCATCACAGAAGAATCATGTGAATGCATTCTGGGTAGTTCAACACTGTTGGGTGGCCACTTGTGAGGTTGCTCCTTTCTGGTATTCCATGAAAAACATGTCTTGCTATGAGAAAATATTACCTTACTTGGAAACAGATGAGAGTTGACAACAGGGAGAGTATTGAATCATAGAAAGTCTGCCTCAACAAAGTCTGACCCATGTAAGCATAGAAAATCATCATCACCACCATCGTCGTCGTCATCATCATCATCATCATTTAATGTCTGTTTTTCATACTAGCATGGGTCGGACAGTTTGATGGAAGCTTGCAAGTTGGAGAGCTGCACCAAGGTCCAATTGCCAGTTTTGGTATGATTTCTACAGTTGGATGTCCTTCCTTCCTAATGCCAACCACTTTACAGAGTGTACTGGATTCTTTTTCATGGCACCAGTACTGTCGTGGCATAAAATGATAACGATAAGTTAGTATTGTAGTAAACCTGTGGGTTGCACCATCACACCGACAATGTTATTGTAATCTAGACACCTCACACCAAGCTGACACTGACTTTCTAGATAGGGACCTCAAAAAATATTCTCCCGTGGAATCATGTCAGTCATTTCTCCTTCAATACAAGTAGATATTATCACTTGCCATTAAACACAAACAGCATGCAACTAAAATTTTCAAGGTTGCTACAGAAATTATGCCTCACATTGAAAATCTATCCTGGTGAATACACATCTTCAGGCTAGAATACTTTATCCTCACGACTACCACCGGACCTCTGCCAAGCTCCAGTGAGACGCACAATGGCGTAATGTTCCTATGTCTGGAGTTTTGTTGCTACTCTACATAACAGACATCTTAGGCTGCATTTATAGACAGACCATTTTATTGATTGACTTGAAGTAATTCACAAACATACTCTAACTTTTGACCCATAGACATGCTGTCTCCTCTTTCTGCTTTTTCTACTATAATGGCTTCTGCTCTTTAGTGCTGACTCATGTAAGTGCAACTCAAGTAATCTTTACTCATGTGTCTCATCTGTTGTCATCCATATTGCTTTTTCCCCTAACCAGGCCTTGCACTAATCAATCTGACGTGTCCTTTCTCCCTTGACCATTGTCCTTCTAGTATTCCCTTTCTGCCATTAGTGTTTTTTATGCAGCTCTGAACTTGTAAATGTCCAAGAGGGCTATGAAAGGCCTTACTTTCTGTGCACAGCCCTTTTTTTCTGACCAAACCAATAACAAAAATAGAAAAAGAAACAGTTTTGTACTCATTGTTTCATACTTAAAATCCCTATCTCTCTGGCCATATTTGCAGAGTGTTTGGGCTGAATTTAATGATTTTTTTTTTATGGCTCCTTTTTTCAGGAACATCTTGATGCATTGGTGAATAGTCAACAACACTGAAGTGCATAAAGATTAAAATTGTAGTTGGGAAGAAGTTAGCTCATATGGAGGACTGGAAACCATCTGAATATTGGAAAAGATTTACTTGTATCACAATGATTTGCACTGGGTATGAAAATGTTGACATGACTCCTGCTCAATGCTCTGTGAAAGCTCTAAGATGTGGCATGGACAGCTGCAACAGAGACTACGAAGACATGGCTAGTAGGAAGGGATACAGTAGGCGTTCTGACTCTTAACCACAAAGCAAGGTGGTAGAAAAGCCAAACAATGGAATCCGAACTTTGACAAGAGAGATGAGTGTTAGAGTCACCACCATGAAGCTAGCCCTGACTGAGGACTTTTGCTACTACTGATATAAGTGGTGCAAGGACAAATTCTGACAACCAAGGAAAACTGCTCGAAGGCAGAGAAGCACCTGAATAAACTGAGGCAACCTGTTGAGCTGGGGATGATCTGATTTTTCTCAAATGGAAAGAGCTTCTGTTAGGACAAGTCGCACAACACCCAGAACAACAGGTGGCTTACCTACAGTCCATGTGATGTCCCATGTATCATGAAAACTTAGTTCCCTCAAACTGTGATGGTTGCTGGGTGTATCTCCAACGAGGGTGATGTCATACCACCTAGTTCAGTGAATCATTTGTTTGAATGTTGCCCTCTTCTTATTACTTCAAGTTTGTTGGAGTTGCTTCTGCCGTCACTACTGATCACTCATGTTGTTTTCAACAGGAGGCCCATCACACACTCACACACACACATCTATATATGTGTGTATTGGCTATGTATGTGTATATATATATATATATATATGTATCATGTGTTTGCTTATGTATATATGTTTTGTAAGCCTGTGAATATCTATATATACACAGGTGCAGGAGTGGGTGTGTGGTAAGTAGCTTGCTTAACAACTACACAGTTCTAGGTTCAGTCCCAATGTGTGGCACTTTGGCTAAGTGTCTTCTACTATAGCCTCAGGCAGACCAAAGCCTTGTGAGTGGATTTGGTAGATGGAAACTGAAAGAAGCCTGTCTATATGTGTGTGTGTGTTTGTGTTGTTCCCGTAACTTAGCAGTTTGGCAAAAGAGACTGATAGAATAAGTACGAGGCTTACAAAGAATAAGTCCTGGGGTCGATTTGTTTGACTAAGGGCAGTGCTCCAGCATGGCCGCAGCCAAATGACAGAAGCAAATAAGAGAATAAAAGAATATCAGCCTCGCCTGGCCCCCGTGCCGGTGACACGTAAAAGCACCGTCCGTTCGTGGCCGTTTGCCAGCTCTGTCTGGCCCCGTGTCGGTGGCACGTAAAAGCACCATTCGTTCGTGTTCGTTGCCAGCCTCGGCTGGCCCCCGTGCCGGTGGCACGTAAATGCACTATCCGTTCGTGTCTGTTGCCAGCATCGCCTGGCCCCGTGCCGGTGACACGTAAAAGCACCATCCGTTCGTGGCTGTTTGCCAGCTCTGTCTGGCACCTGTGCAGGTGGCACATAAAAAACACCCACTACACTCGCGGAGTGGTTGGCGTTAGGAAGGGCATCCAGCCGTAGAAACATTGCCAGATCTGACTGGGCCTGACGAAGCCTTCCAGCTTCACAGACCCCAGTTGACCCATCCAACCCATGCTAGCATGGAAAACGGACGCTAAATGATGATGATGATGATGATGTCTGTATGCATGTATGTGTATCTTTTACTTGTTCCAGTCATTAGATTGTGGCCATGCTGGGGCATCACCTTGAAGAATTTTACTTTAGATTAACAAAACAACCTCAGTACTTACTTTTTAAAAGTCCGGTATCTATTACTATTAGTCTTTTCAGCTGAACCACTAAGTTATGAGGACACAGACACACTAACACTAGTTCTCAAATGGTAGTAGGGAACAAATACAGACACACACATGACCGGTCTTCTTTCTGTTTCCATTTGCCAAGTCCACTCACAAGGTGCTTTGGTTAGCCTGAAGCTGTAGTGGAAGACATTTACCCAAGCAAACATCTTGCGACATAGTTGTGCCTGTGCATACAGATATAAATGTATAGACCCCATCAGTGCAGGTTCCACTTAAAAAGCACCCATTTCACACTGTAAAGTGGTTGGTGTTAGGAAGGGCATCCAGCTGTAAAAACCTTACCAAAACTGACCTTGTCTGTGCTTGTGCCACATAAAAAGCATTAAGTCCACTCTGCTGAGTGGCTTGTGTTAGAAGGGCATCTAGCTGTAAAAACCTTGCCAAAACTGACCTCACCCATGCTTGTGCCACGTAAAAAAGCACTACTAACCTTGCCTGTGCTTGTGCCATGTAAAACGCACTAAATCCACTCTGCTGAGTGGTTGCTGTTTGGAAGGGCATCCAGCTGGAAAAACCTTACCAAAACTGATCTCGCCCATGCTTGTGCCAATTAAAAAAGCACTAAGTCCACTCTGCTGAGTGGTTGGGTTTCGGAAGGGCATCCAGCTGTAAAAACCTTGCCAAAACTGACCTCGCCAGTGCTTGTGCCATGTAAAAAGCATTAAGTCCACTCTGCTGAGTGATTGGTGTTAGGAAGGGCATCCAACTGTAAAAATCCTTCCAAAACAGTCACAGAAGTCTGGGGCAGGCTTCGACCTGGCTGGCTCTTGTGGCACTGTCCCACCCAAGCCAGCATGGAAGACGGACGTTAAATGATGATGATGATGATGATGATATCTACATGTATGTCTGTATGCTTATGTGTTGTTCCTTTTATTCTTTAATAATTTACATTTCCATTCCATTTAGGTTTACTTAACTTGGTGGATCTCTTCCAATGGTTCTTGGAGGAATCAACATGTTTGCTGATTCTCAAATGTTTTGATTAGGTAAGTACCAAAACTGTATTCTTCTTTTTCTCTCATCTTATTTGCCTTATTTACAAAATCTTTTTTGGCTTCTACCTTTTCTTTCTATGTTTAAGCCAGCCAGATCCAGCCTCTCACACTCATCCTACAATATCATTCTAAAAATAAACAATCACATCATTGAAATCTCAAAGCTATGAGATAATGCATCATTAATTCAAAACAATATGATTAAATAAGCCTTACATTTGACAGAGTAATCTGAATGCTAAAGGGCAAGACATTTAGTTTCTTCAGGCTATTACCATTCCATGATTTTCCTCACCATTCCAGTTGCCACCTTAATGGCTGCCATTGTCACCACCACCACCACCACCATCATCATCATCAACCTGCTTGGAAGATCACATTGGTCTTCAAGGTATTTTATGCATTGTTCATAGCAGGATGGTTGGTCTCTGTTGGAGTGTCTTTGATTGCAGATCTGTTTAATCATAATTCTGATCATAGATCTACTTAAGACTGACGCAGGGCTTTACCACTGCTACTGCCACAGCATCATGACCCAGTATATGGGTCATTGTGTGGTTGCTTGACCGCAAAGAAATAGCCACCAAGTCTTCCTCAAACTACACCCTACTGTCTAAGACAAAAACACATAATCATCATTGTTTTAATGACATGTTTCATGGAAGCTGAAAAACAAATGACACCACTTGTATGGCTGTGACACAACTATCATGTGCTGTCAAGGCTTGGAGATGATAACACACACATGCATGCACATGCACACACACACACACACAATAGGCTTCTGTCAGTTTCCATCTACCAAATCTACTCACAGGGCTTTGGTTGGTCTGGGGCTATAGTGGAAGACATATGCCTAGGATGCCACACAGTAGGACTGAACCCGATACCATGTGGTTGAAAAAACAGATTTCTTATCGCACTGCCACATCTATATGCAGATTTATACAACAGCACCATCACACCACATAGGCGCAAGAGTGGCTGTGTGGTAAGTAGCTTTCTTACGAACCACATGGTTCCGGGTTCAGTCCTACTGCGTGGCATCTTGGGCAAGTGTCTTCTACTATAGCCTTGGGCCGACCAAAGTCTTGTGAGTGGATTTGGTAGATGGAAACTGAAATAAGCCCATCATATATATGTATATACAGTTGCGGCCAAAATTTTCAGAACGGCATTGTTTTCGTCAGAAAAGTAGGTATAAGTTTTTATCAAAGTTGTTTTATTTTCTATAATTTTCACAGACAATAAATACGATATTAATTGTTATTGTCTGAGATTTTGGTGTAATTTGAGAGGATAATACAAAAGTTATGGATGATTTAGTGATTTACTGCAAAACCCATGGCGGCCAAAATGATCAGAACGGTTGCTTTTACTCCGTGTTTTAGTATATTTAACCGGTAAACTCTAATGTTTTGAATTTGTTTACCTAACGGTTCGTTTACTAAACATTAGTAAGAGTATCTGCAGTGTACTTTGTTAATATAATGCCACTTACTTGGTTACCAATTCGTCAGCAGATTATTAAGCTTCAAAAGAAAGATAATTTAAGTATTAGGTCTATTGCAAAGATTGTTAACAAGTGAAAAAGTGTTGTTCATGGTATTCTTAAGGTCTACGATGATTGTAGTTCGTGTAGGGCAAGAAAGTCTACAGGTAGGCCAAGAAAAACGACCAAAAGAGAAGATCATGCTATGATAAAGTTGGTTAAAAAGGACAGATTTAAAACTGCTGCTGCTGTTTCTCGGGAAATGAGCATTGTACTGAAGAAAACTTTATCTCGAAAAACTGTGTCTCGTCATTTAGTTGAACATGACCTACAAGCAAGAGCACCTGCAGTGAAGCCACTGATCATCTCCAAGAATAAAAAGTGTCGTCTTATCTTTGCAACCGAACATGTGTTGTGGTCTCAAGAAAAATGGCAAACGGTGCATTTCAGTGATGAATCTAAGTTTATGTTATTTGGCTCAGATGGGAAAAGTAGAAAAGTAGAAAAGTAGGTGAAAAATTGTCGCCTAAATGCCTTAAGACTAGTTTTAAATTCGGTGAAGGAAGTGTCATAGTTTGGGGGATGATATCTGGAGATGGTGTGGGCCCTTTGGTGCGATTACATGGGAAGGTAAATGCAGGAGTTTATAAACAACTTGTAAAAGATCATGTCTTGCCTGTGCTGAGAAATTCAACCAAGTGATCACCCATATTCATGCAGGACAATGACCCATGTCACAAGGCTAAGGTGGTCATGAACTTTCTCAAGGCTGAAAAGGTTATTGTTATGGATTGGCTTGCTCAAAGCCCAGATCTTAATCCTATTGAAAATGTGTGGAATATTCTAGGAAAACGTTCGAAAGCCAGAAATCCTAAAACAACTGAGCAATTATGGAATGCCCTTCAGGAAGAATGGAATAAGATCACCCAGCAAGAAATTGAAAATTTATTTTCCTCATGCAGTCGAAGATGTTGAAGTGTGATTGAAGCTAAAGGGCTTCACACTAAATATTAAATAATTCCAGTATTCTCTGTCATTTTTGATTATTTTGTTATTTTTTTTCAACCGTTTTGATCATTTTAGCCGCCATGGGCTTTGCAGTAAATCACTAAATCATCCATAACTTTTGTATTATCCTCTCAAATTACACCAAAATCCCAGACAATAATAATTAATATCGTATTTATTGTCTGTGAAAATTATAGAAAATAAAACGACATTGATAAAAACTTATACCTACTTTTCTGACAAAAACAATGCCGTTCTGAACATTTTGGCCGCAACTGTATATATATGTATGTGTGTCTGTGTGTTTGTCCCCCAACATCGCTTGACAACCAATGGTGGTGTGTTTACATCCCCATAACTTAGCGGTTTGGCAAAAGAGACCGGTAGAATAAGTACTAGGCTTACAAAGAATAAGTCCTGGGGTCAATTTGCTCAACTAAAGGCGGTGCTTCAGCATGGCCGCCGTCAAATGACTGAAACAAGTAAAAAAGTAATGAGTAAAGAGTATACATGCATAGGCTTGAGTGTATGGTTAAGAAATTTACTTGTCAATCACATGGTTTTGATTTCAATTTCACTATGCATTACTTTGGGCAACTGTTTTCTGCTATAGCCCCAGGCTGACTGATACCTCGCAGGAATTTGATAGATGGAAACTGAAAGAAGTATATATATATATATATATGTTTGTGTGTCTGTATTTGTCCCCTCACCATTGCTTGACAACCAATGTTGGTGTGATTACGTCCCCCGTAACTTAGCGGTTTGGCAAAAGGGTTTGATAGAATAAGTACTGGGCTTATGAAGAATGAGTCCTAGGGTTGATTCGTTTGACTAAAGGTGGTGCTCCAACATGGCTGCAGTCAAAGAATATATACATGCTCACACATTTACTGATACATTTAGAAGCATATAAACCCAACGTACATATAAGCATGCACTATGTATTATGTATTTATTCTTCAGCAAAACACCCATATCTGTCCCCTCTATATCTTAAACCTCTCAACCGGCACAAATCCATACGCCGTCAATACTATTCCTGCTTTCTCAGTTGAAAAATTTTTGTCTTTCAAGGTACTTGGTAACCCAGTTATTGTTGGTGTCACATTAAAAGCAATGGTGCTGGTTCCACATAAAAAGCACTGGTGCAGGTTCCACAGAAAAAAGCACTGGTGATGGTGCAATGTAAAAGCACTGCTGCTGGTTCTACATAAAATGCACTGGTGCTGGTGCCATGTAAAAAGCAATGGTGCTGGTACCACGTAGAATACACTTGTGCTGGTGTCACATAAAAGCAATGGAGCCTTGTGCTTCCCCTGGCCTCCTTACCAGCTCCTGTCAAACCATCCAACCCATATCAGAATGGAAAACAAACATTAAACAATGATGATGATGACAAACATTGCTATTTATGCTTACACAAATGCATACGGATATACATACATGCTCACACATGTACTGATATAATTACAAGCATGCATACTTGAGGCACATAGAATCACACACACACACACACACACACACACAATGTGTCCGTTCTGTTACACTGGTTTGGTTAGAGTGTAGAGAGCTTAGAGCAATTCTTAACTTTTTCTCAAGATACATACACAAGCACTCACGTTCTTACATGTGTGCACACTCACACACATCTGTCCAAATGCATGTATATTCATGCATATACTCATGTCCACTCATGCTCATACATGTACACACCCACGCTCTCTCAGATACATAAGTACATCTCCACACACACACATACAATATTGTTTGCTTTGAACAAAGCTCTGTCATATTAGTGGTGGTGGTGGTGTTTTGTACCAAGGGTGTCTGCATTGGTGGTTGTGATGTCTGTAGTAGTTATGATGGCAGTGTCGGTGGGGGTAGTAATAGCTGTCAGCAGTAGTGGTGGTGGTGATAGTGATGTTTATAAGGAGAGAACCCTGTCTTGGTAACGACATCTATGGTAGTGACAGTAATTGTGTTCGTCATGATATCATTGTTGTTTGGGTCTAGTTGTTGTTGTTGTTTAGCCCCAGGAGATCCCCTGATTGACAGGAAGATTTATAATCAAAAACATTCCATGACCATCTTGTATCTTTTTAGTGGTATCTACACTTGTTTTATACTTTAGCTCCATATGGAATCTAGGCCATTAATTGCTTTTTTCCACTGTTCTTAACTTTGGGCCATTTTTTCTGTTCCTCTTTAGTTGGGTCCTTGCTTTTTCAGCTCTCTCAGTATCCTGCTCCAGCTATTTTTAAGGGTTAGGGTCCCCCCTTCCCCATCACAGTAGTTGCAGGTTTCTCCAATTGAGTCCTTGCTTTTTCAGCTCTGCCACAATATCCCACTTTCAGCTATTCTGAGACTGTCCTCTTTTCCCCTTCACTTTGGGTTTCAGGTTAAGGCCAAACGTGTAATGCAGGATGTTGGTTTCATTTCAGATTTTGCTGCACTGTATCATCTTTCCCTGAGGGAAGGTCTTCCTCTCCCACATTTTGTTGGTTTAGAACTGTCATCAATGCTTCTGTAACTGCTATTTTTCCTTCTAAGTAGGGATGTTGGCCCTACACAAAACCCATTTTTACCTCAGTGAAGAGGTGGTCCATAGTAGTCTGATCTCTGTCCTTTGACCTGTCCAGCAGGTGTGTGTGTGTGGGGTGGGGGCAATAGGACTTTGCACTCTGCTGTATCATATTGAGGCAGAGAAGCCACCACACTGCAACTAGGACCGAACCTTGTGCTGGTAGCAGTATCTAGGGCAGCGGTTCTCAATCCTGGCTCCGATAGCATCCTTTCAGCAGTCCTCAGTAGTCTTCCCTCTGTAAATATAATAAATTTTTCTTTAATTGATTTGTGTTTTACTTTTTCTGGTGTAGCCCCCTATAAAAAGAAACCAGTTTTTGGATCTAGCCCTGATATTAAAAAGGTCGAGAACCAATGATCTGGGGTGACATTAAATAATATATATCCTTTCCAAATTTAAGATAAACATGGAAAATGGACATTAAATGATGATGATGATGAATGATATGGGTGGTAGGTGAGTGTATCTTGGATTGGAATTAGTGATCAATAATCTGATTAAAACTTTTTTGTTGATGTTTTGGTGATGGTATTGGTGATAATGATGTTGTTTAACCTCAGGTTAGCTCTGATCAAGGTCAAAGACAGCAAATATGGAACCATGTTATACAATGTATCATCATCGTCACCATCATCATCAGTATTTAGTATCCACTTTCTCATGTTTGCATGGGTCAGACGGAATTCATTGAGGCAGATTTTCTGTGGCTGGATACCCTTCCTGTTGCCAATCTTCTGTTTCCAAGCAAAGTAATATTTCCCCACTGTCAGATATATTTTTCACAGAAGATTAGAAACAAACAACCTCATTTGTAGGATGATAATGTCTAGACAAGGGCACACACACCACCATCATTGGTTAACATCTATTTTCCATGCTGGCATGGGTTGAACATTTTGACAAGAACCAATGGACAAGGGACCGCACCAAGCTCCCAATGACAACTTAGACATAGTTTCTTCAGATGAATGCCCTCCTTAACAGCAGCCATTTCACAGCGTGTACTGGGTGCTTGTTATGTGACACCAACACTAGTTAGGTCACCAAGTGATGCGCAAGACAAGACCCCCTCAACAGAGATGGGGTATGTAGTATTAAAGGATGTAGCATTATATTAGCTGATGAGAGGCTAAGGTACGATACAAGAACAGAAACAGGTGTCTTGCAGTAGAGGAGATGCATGGCTATTTCGTGTGGAAAAAAAGAGAAGCAGGTTGCAATGAAGTGTAAGGACAGGCCCAAGGCTTTGGTCTGCTTGGGGCTAAATTGAGCAGCCTTATAGAAGCCTTCTACAGTAGCGTGCCTATCTCATAATGATTGCAGTGCTTGTTGTGAGTGATGGTCGGGGTGGGGTTTTTGCATATGGCATAAGGTCAGCCTGGTTGGAAGGACTTCAAATACAGAACTACATTGTCCCTTGGTGCAGTCAAGGCTGTATGGATATGGAGTTCACATTATAACCATATAATTTTGAGCTCAATCTCACTACATGACACCCTGGGCAAGTATCTTCTATGCTAGCCTTAGGCCTACCTTATAACTGGAATTGGTAGATGGAAACTGTATGGAAGCCTATCATGTATTTGAGTGTGTATCATCATTATTTTGCTGTCTAGTTTTTCATGCTTGCATGGGTTGGTTGGAGTTTATTGAAGCAAACTTTCTATAGCTGGGTACCCTTACTATTGCTAACCCTTCTTTCCAAGCAAGGTAATGTTTTCTCATGGCGAGATATGATTTCACAGAACATTGGAAATGATTGGCATTCATTTACAACTATTATACAATGTCTAAAACAGCTACAAACATACATTCACACACACACACACACACACATGATGAGCGTCTTCCAGTTTCTATCTACCAAATCCACTCTCACAAGGCTTCAGTTGGTCAAGGGCTATAATAGAAGACACCTGTCTAAGGTACCATGCAGTGGGACTGAACCTAAAACCATGTGGGTGGGAAGCAAAGCCATGCCTGCATCTCTTACAAAGTACTTGAAGACCCTGTTGGTGCTGATTCTATGTAAAAGCACTGGTGATGGTGCTATGTAAAGTGGTTGGCATTAGGAAGGGCATCCAGCTGTAGAAACCTTACCGAAACATAATGGAACTTGGTGCGGCTTTAACAGATGTTAAATGATGATATGTATACATGTATTTATATGTATCTGTGCATCTGGATGTTGACTTGTCATGGCTTTACTTGCTACCACCTGACTGAGCTAAACAGTGATGTTATGTTTACATTTCCTGTGGACAAGTCTTTCATTGCTCTGTGCTTTTGTAGACCATTAGAATAAAAAAAAAATCTTCACTAGAAAAAGCAAGTAAGGTTTTGGTGACAGAAAGGGCCTCCAAATGTAAAACATTGCCTCAAAGGTGTCTGTGTTGAACCCATACCAGCATGGAGGAAAAAAAGATGTTAAACAACCAAAGTAGGGTATGATTTAAGGGAGATTTGGTTGTTGTCTCTAGCAGCTCTAGTGACTATAAGATCCACTTTCCCACTTTAATTTGTCCAATTCTAAGGTCAACTAGGATGGGCTTAATGTATCCCTTTATTGTCAAGTTCACTAGTTAATTTATTCTGTAGGATCTGACCAGCTCGATGCAATTTGTTAAGATTATGCTTAGAAATTGTAAAGATCAACTCAACCAATTTAATGTGTTTTGTAAAGCTCAAGTTGAATAGTCCACTGTCTATAAAAGTTAAGTTGATCAGTTCAGCTTGTTCTGTAAAGATCAACCTGACCAGTTCAGTGTAATGTGTAAAGTTACCTTGACCAGTTCAGTGTGTTTTGTAAAGGTCAAGTTAACTAGGCAATTCTTTAATGTCATCTTGACCAGTTCTGTGTGTTTTGCAAATATTAACTGATTCGGTATGTTTTGTAAATATTAACGTGACCAGTTCAGTGTGTTCTGGAATGACAAGTTGAACAATTCTTTGTGTTCTGTAAAGATCAACTTGATCAGTTGAGTGTGATCTGCTAAAAATCACCTTGACCAGTTGAGTGTGATCTGCTAAAAATCAACTTGACCAGTTGAGTGTGATCTGCTAAAAATCAACTTGACCAGTTGAGTGTGATCTACTAAAACTCAACTTGACCAGTTGAGTGTGATCTGCTAAAAATCAACTTGACCAGTTGAGTGTGATCTGCTAAAAATCAACTTGACCAGTTGAGTGTGATCTGCTAAAAATCAACTTGACCAGTTGAGTGTGATCTGCTAAAAACCAACTTGACCAGTTGAGTGTGATCTGCTAAAAACCAACTTGACCAGTTGAGTGTGATCTGCTAAAAACCAACTTGACCAGTTGAGTGTGATCTGCTAAAAACCAACTTGACCAGTTGAGTGTGATCTGCTAAAAATCAACTTGACCAGTTGAGTGTTATCTGCAAAAAATCAGCTTGACCAATTCACTGTGATCTGCTATCACCAACTTGACCAGTTCAGTATGTTCTGTAAAAATCAACTTGACCAATTCAGTGTGATCTGTTAAGAGCAACTCGATCAGGTATGCAAGATCAGGAAGTTCTTTTGTTGTAAGGTTAGCTTAGTTATTTATAACAGAATCTTGTGATCTATTTTAAAGCTAAGCAAGCAATTTAGGTGTGTCCTAAATCTAGTGTTAACAGTTTCATGCATCTTGTTCCAACAATAAAGTTACTATGTCCTTTTGTAAAATCATGTTGACTAGTTGAAGAAGTTCTATATGGCCAGTTCAGAGCTTGTGAGGTATTCTTGAACAGTTTATTGTCAGATGTTCAATATTTATCCAGCTCTGTGTGAGCTGCCTGTTTGTTATTTTTGTTTAAATTGACAAATCTCACTTGTTGCTAAATGATGTTATCACACACAGTTCTATGTTCAATCTTTCCTGCTGATTTACATTGTGTGTGTGTATATATATATATATATATATATATATATATCTCATCATCATTTACTGTCCATTTTCCATGCTGACATGGGCTGACATGGATGGCTTGACCGGGTCTGGCAAACTGTAAGGCTGCACCAGACTCCAGTCTGATTTGGCATGGTTTCTACAACTGAATGCCCTTCCTAACACCAACCACTCCAAAAGTGTAATGAGTGCTTTTGCATGCCACCGACGCGAGTGCCATTTGCATGACACCAGGGTGCATTTATGTGCCAATTTGTGCGACATTGGTATCTGCCATGACTGTGATTTTGTCCAGCTTGATGGGTCTTCTGAAGCACAACAAAATGTCAAAGGTCTCAGTCATTGCCTCCATGAGGCCCAACACTAAAAAGGTACATTATTTACATTCGATGGATATTTGTCCACATCTTGTTTGTTGCTAACATGTTTCGGCTGATACACCCTCCAGCCTTCTTCAGGTGTCTTGGGGAAATTTTGAACCTGGGTTCTCATTCCTAAGGTATTTTTCGATGTTATTATTGTTATTGTTCAGGTCACTGCTTGGAATCGAACTCAGAATCTTGGGGTTAGTAGCCTGTGCTCTTAACCACTACGCCATATGTTCGTGGGCATAGTATTTAAGAGCGTGGGCTACTAACCCCAAGATTCTGAGTTTGATTCCAAGCAATGACCTGAACAATAACCATGATAATAATAATAACATTGAAAAATACCTTAGGAATGAGAACCCAGGTTCGAAATTTCCCCAAGACACCTTATGAAGACTGGGGGGTGTATCAGCCGAAACATTGTGTTAACAACAAACAAGATGAGGACAAATATCCATCGAATGTAAATAATGTACATAATTCCTCATCTCTTAAATATAGAAAGTACTCAAAAGGTGCTTCAAAGGTCTCGGTCATTGTCTCTATGAGGCCCAGTGCTTGAAAGGAGTTCAGCCCAATGCTCAAAAGGTGGTCGGATAATATTCATAGTCGCAGTTGGGAATCTAGCCAAAAGGTTTAATGATGGTTGCTATGGAGGAGGTGCCTGAGGACCTCCCAGGAGTTGTCGGCAGAGAAGTTGGATGGATGGAGTAAATGCACTTCTATTAGTTTCAACAATGATTAATCAATCAACTGAACAACCAGGTTCACTGTATTATCATGCAAGTGGCTGAGTATTCCACAAGCACATGTACAATTAATGTATTCTTCTGGCAGAATTAGCATAAAACAGTGTGACGAAATCTAACCATTGAATCACCGGCCAAGTTTTCCCAGTCTGTGCTGATCCAACTTCACCCTCAAGATTTGAGTTGGCTGGAGGCTGATGTGAAAGACATCCAAGGAGATCTGCAGTGAAATTAGATGTGATGATTGGAAATTGAACTTCTTAATCATGCTGTATCACCTTCAGTACTTGGCTGGGCACTCTGTTGGTTCCAGTGGCGAGTGTTTCAGTTGATTTGATTAATGGAACAGCCTGGCTCCTGAAATTAACATGCAAGTGGCTGAGCATTCCACAGACATGTTTACCGTTAATGTAGTTTTCAAGGAGATTTAGTGTGACACACCAAATGTGACAAGGCTGGTCCTTTCTGAATTACAGGTGCAACTTGTTTTTGCTGGTTGAGTGGACTGGAGCAACATGAAAGGATCTTGCTTGTGGACACAATGTCCTGCCAGGAAATTGAACTCATGATGTCATGATCATGAGCCAAATGCAGTAACCACTAAGCTATGCACCTTCACCAAGTATCTTCAGTACTTGGTTATTTTGTTAAATGTTAACATTGCTGATCCTCTTGGATAAAATTTTATCTTTTATTTCCTCTTTTTATGGCTTAGTCAAAAGAGGAGGAGGGAGGAGGTCATTCCTGTGACCTTTGAGCTTGACCTCTGACACTGGTGAGAGAAGCAAAGGGAAGAGAACTGATATGAATGTTTGCCACAGAGGTGACTCTAACCTTTTCGTGACTGTATTTCTGTTGAGATGTTGTGTTTCTTTCACTTAATCTTAAATATAACAAAGGACTTAGTAAAATAACTTAGTTACCATTCAGCTAGTATTAGGAACATAAATTGTGACTAAGGTTTGGTGGAAAATTTTAATTCAAAACTTATGAAAACAAGACATTTGTACTATAGAGCCAGAGCTGGTTTCAGTCAGGTTGGTATCGAAAGGGTTAAATTAATAATTTGTTAACCCTTTTGTTACCATATTTCTGTTGAGATGTTCTGTGTTTCTTTCACTTGGTTTTAAATATAACAAAGAATTTAGTAAAATAACTTAGTTATCATTAAGCTAGTGTTAAGAACATAAATTGTGACTAAGGTTTGGTGGAAGATTTTAATTCAGAACCTTTGAAAACAAGACATTTGTACTACAGAGCCAGAGGTGGTTTCAGCTGGGTTAGTATCGAAAAGGTGAAATACATCCAAATGCCCAAACTAACCATATAGACAATACTCATATTATTTTGAATTTTCTTCAAAATTTAGTGAGGAGGAAGTGGGATGGAGGCAGTGTTTTTAACTCTTGCGGACCATTAGATAATGGTAAGAGTGGGTGAGAGGGAAATTCTAAGGAGTAACATTCTGGTGCAGGAGGATTGGATATACCTACTGTCTTTTACTTGTCTCAGTCATTAGACTGTGGTCATGCTTCAGGAACTGTCTTAAAGAATTTTAGTCAAACAAATTGATCTCAGGACTTAATTTTCTAAGCTTCGTACTTATTCTGTTAGTCTCTCTTGCTGAACTGCTAACTTATGGGGACGTAAATACACCAACAGCAGTTGTCAAGCGATGGTGGGGGAGAAACACAAGCACAATGACACACACACACACATATATATACACGATGGGCTCCTTCCAGTTTCTCTCTACCAACTTCACTTACAAGGCATTGGTTTGCACTGGACTAGAGTAGAAGAGTTTTGCGCATATTGATACGTGCAGGACTGAACTTGGAGCCATGTGGTTGGGAAGCAAACTTCTTATGACACAGCCATATGTGTGCCTACATTGGTTAGTGTGGGGTGTAGATGGGGTAAGAGGCAGTATGTGTGACGAGAGAAGTGAAGATTGATGTATAGGTTCTGTATAACTAGATAGATCTGAGGATCAGAGACCATTACAATATCAGTGGGAGGGTCCTTGTGGTCAAAGGGGTTTGGGTCACGGCGGTCCTTTTTCTCTATGGCATTGTGCATTTAGGGCTACATTCGCCAATGTGTTCTTTTTTAATACGCAAGCCTGTAATTTGAGGGAGATTTGGCTGTTATTTGTAGCAGGTCGGACGACCACTTTGAGGCACTCGTGTGAGGGTGGGGGTGGATTCACCGAATCGTAGCAGCGTTGGACAAAAGGCCTTATGGCATTCAGCTGGCTGTCTTTACATTCTGAGTTCAAAACACGCTGAAGTCGACTTTGTGAGTCATCCTTCTGGGGCTCTAGGAAAAGCATATCAGTCAAGTACTGGGGCCAATATAATCGATTATACGTAACTCTCCGTCAAATTCGAGGCCTTGTGACTGTGAAATTATTACTATTGACCCTTGTGGCATGAAGAGCTAAGTCAGCTGGTCTACATTGCTTGCGTTTTTCTATCTTTTGTCTGTGTATTTTAGTGTTTAGGCCGAAGTTAGCCCTCATTGTACTTTTAAGTGTTACCACCCGGTCCTTTCAAACGTGTGTGGAGGACTACATTAACTAACAACTTGTCCTTTAAAAACGGTAGATTATGATTTGAAGAAGATAGGGAGATTTCGTTGGTTTTGTTAGTAGATCGGACGACCACGAAGGGGCTTTTTATTTATGTATTTATTTATTTATTAACCTTAGAACTTGCAGGTTCTTCCAGATCAGTGAGATGTAGTTTGACTTGACGCCTGTCTGAGTTCACATAGAAGAGATTTCCAGGGGGTCAGGGTGCTGAAAAAGAAGGATGAAGAAAAATATTTAGTGCAAGGGAGAGGACATTTCGAGATTGGCGATGAGGAAACGATAGACAGGCTGGGAGAAAGAGAGAGAGAGAAGAGCATAAGGTATTGTAGATGATAGAGAAAAATTTTACTTCCTGTAGTTCGTTAATCTTATGAGTTAAGCTAATTTCCGTCTTTAGAATTAACTGATTTTCTGCTCAATTCATAAACAATTTCCATCATCTGATGAACATCGGCGCGCGCGCGCGAGCTTTTGTGTTTGTGTGTCAGTCAAGTGTGTGGTTTCGATTCAGTCAAGCCAGAGATTTGAAAGGGCGGCAGCTCGTATTTCCACCACAGTAAATAAACTTCCTACATTCTTGTCCTGTTTCTCTTCTCGTAATGTCGTAAGTGGATGAATAAGTAATCACAGTGTCAGTTTTATGTCGAGTGCTCTCACAGGAAGGAGCTAGATAGGTGGTGTGGTCGATAAAAGGGAATGAGCAAAGAGGATAGAGTCCGTGTGTGTGTGTATGTGTGTGCGGAGAGAGAGAAAGAGAGAACGAGAGGAGCTGTGTACGTGTTTGGCAGTGTGTGTGTGTGTGAGAGAGAGAGAGAAAGAGACAAGCACACAGACAGAGACTGTCTCGTTGTGTGATATCCTCGTCAGTTCGATCATTATTTTGTGTGTGTGCGTGCGTGCGTATGTTTATGTGTGTATCTCCACTACCACCGCCACCATATTTATTGCTCATTCTAATTTCTTATTTCTGCTGTTATTAACGACACCATACAGAAGGGTGACAGTCTACATGTCCTTGCGGCATTTTGTTACGTGCCTCTATATTCTTAGTTCGAATCCGGCCGAGGTCGATGAATTATTAATAGCAGGTACCATCAAAATATCCGGTCTTATTAAAAGGTGTATTACAGAATTGGCAGAACATCTGATGAGATGCCTTGCGGTATTTAATTATCAACTCGTCTGCGTTCAAATTTAAATTCCTGTCCACTTTGCTTTTGATCCTTCTTGGGTAGGAGTTCGATAAAATGAAGTACCCTGTCAAATGCTGAATCGATGTTACCTCCCAAAGTTTGTGAGGTGCAGGAACAGTAGCGAGTCGGTCTAGCAACTTTTACAAGAGTATTTACTATCGTTCATTTATATTCTATCCCAGAGTTGTTGTTTAACCCCAGGTCACTCTCATCTGAACAAATCAGGAGTATGCCATCATGATCACATCGTCTCATTTATTCTAAAATAGTGTATTCTAGATGTGATCATTCCAGTTTATTTTCATGCATACAATATATTATCAAAGTTGTCTTTTTTTCTTTTTTTTTGGCTTAGAAAACGGTCGACTGTAATCTGAGAGTGATTTCACTGCTATTTCTAGCAAGTCAAGCGATCTCGTAGGAGCGCCTTTGCTAGCTTATGGGAGCCAACATGTTATGTACCAGTGATATTCTTAGGTGACAGTTATATTTATTATGACACTTTCCTCGTCTAAAGAAAGTAATTAAATTGGCTTCAGTTTTTCGCTGAAGGAAACTTGTCTTTTGTCACCAATTCCGCTCACCAATCCTGTAATACCCCGAGACAGCTATCAATGCCACATAGCTGCCAATCTTCTCCTCTGCTTATGTATCGAAACACACGGTTGTTTATATTATCAGTTACGTTGAGAGAAGTACATGGTCCTTTCTCACTCAGCTGCTGCTCATTCACAGTTTGTACATATTTCAAGCGTCATTCCTCTGTGATGCGCACCACCGCCACTACCACCATCATCCATCACCGTCGTTATCACCACCACCACCGCCGCCGCCGTCGTCGCAATCGCCATCGCTACCTCCACCGTCGCTATGACCACCATCACCGTTGTCGCCACCACCACCAACCATCATCATTATCGTCATCAGTCAGCAATGTTGCCTCTACCAAATTTCTCCTCTAACCATAACCCTGCCGTCTTAAAACAAAAATAAAATATATAAATATAAAGGGACACATTGGATACTGTACATTCCTGAATGAATAAATATATATATATATATATATATATATATATATATATATAATATATATATATAAAAAAACGAGAAGTCGATAACTTGATTGTCTTTTCATCATGGGTCTCTACTCGATGCTTCGCCGACTTAGAGTTAAAAAACATTTTTACAGTTGTCTTCCTCATTATCATCACTTGCAAGAAAGAATTCATTTTAAACTCGTTAAGCTACTTTAATATTTGGATCAAATGTGCGAGCGCGCGCGCTCACTCAAGCACCACCGCCGCCGCCAGAAGTCATAAAGATTCATAAGAGGCAGGAATGGATGAGAGATAAGCGAAATTATTGAAATGAAAAGGGAATTGAGTGAAAGTAAGACAAGATATGACGAAAGTAAGAAGAAAGTGAAAGAACGAGAGAATGATATGGCGATAGGAAGCGAAACAGAAGAAAAGTGGTTTAAAATTTTGAGACAAGGCCAGCAATTTAAAGGGGAGAGTGTTAGTTGATTATTTCGACTCTCAGTGATCAACTGGTATATATTTTGTTGACCCTGAAAGGATGAAAGGCTAAGTCGACCTCGGCAGGATTTGAACTTGGAACGTAAAGAGCTGGAAGAAATGCCGCTAAGCATTTTGTCCGATGCGCTAACGATTCTGCCAGCTCGCTGCTTTAGACAGAAGAAAAATATGGCGAATAATAAATAAAAAAAGAAAATGAGATGGAAGAAAATAGAAAAAGAAGTTTTGCATGAAGTAAAAAAAGATAAATAAAAATAGATAAAAAGAAAGCTTTAGAGAGAAAGAAAGGAGAATTGGGGAGGCCTTTTGATTGTGAAGTGAAAAAGAAACGGAACGAAAGGAAAGAAGATGTGAAAGAATGAAGAGGAAAAAGGAGGAATGTAACAATAGGAATGAAGATGACAAAAATACGGTAAAGAGAAGGAATGAGAGAGCAAATTAGTGTGTAAAGGAGAAAGCTACGAGTGTTTGGTGTAGAGTAGGAGGGGGGAAATGGAATGAGTGAAGAAAAGGAAAATTGAGAGAAGGAGTGAGAAAAATAAAAATAAACTGAAAGGATTGTTGGTGCAAAATGAAGAACAGACGGAACGAAGATGATAAAGAGAGGAAAGAATTAGAATAAGAAAGAATGAAAAGCAAGGTTTGAGAAGAGAGAAAATGTTTGAAGAAAAAAAAAGAAGAAAAATTGGTACCAAGTAAGGAATGAAAATCAGAATAGAAGAGAAAGGAATGAGAGAAAAATAAAGTTAAGAAGAAAAGGAAAAAAGGTTGGGGTAAGGTAGGAAAACAACTTAAAGTGAAACGGAACGACAGAAGGAAGTAAAAATAAGCGAACAGTTAGAGGTGTAGTGAAAAAGAGAGTGAATGGCGAACAATATTTTAAATGATTTGTGACGATTGCTTTAAGCACTATGTCAGGTCTGATTGAGTAGACTTAAGGTTACAGGTGTTCCAAGCACCAGGTGAGCTTTGGATTGAATAAGACCTATGATCTAAGGTGTTCCGGTCGTGATAAACATTACCGGTAGTATTTCATTATGTGGTGATTCGGTTGCTATTTCTAGTAAAGTCAGCGATCACCGTAAAGGCACTCCTGCTTAGTTGTTGAGATGATTGCAGTAAGTGATGTGAGAGTCAATTGGAGAAAGCTGTTTAATAATACAACAGCGACATCACCGACAACAATAACCGAAAACTAGCGGAATAGAGGAGGAGGTAACATAAACATGCTCCTCCACCATCGTCACTTAATTAAAGCAGAAAGTGCAATAAACACCTTCAGTCAGGCATGCGTCTAGAGTAACATTGGGTTATCTCCCTTGTATCATCATAGCAGCTTTTGCTCTCTTTTAAAAACTCTTTGGTCTTTTATAAAAACCAGCCAGCACGAGCCCTCTACCGCCCACCACGGGGCCCGCCACTCGTGACCGCTCACTGAACCGCCTCCCGCAGCTGCTACCTTGACCGCCACGATAACGATAGGCAACCGGGCGATTAGCGAGCGGCTGGCGGGGCGGTGCAGTGCTTCCCCTCCTCTGCTTTTTCTCTTTCTTTTCCATCTTCCCTTCCCCGCCAACACCGTCACACATATGTAGTATCTCTTACGTCTTTCTTTACAATCTGCTTCAATTTAGACATCGGCGGTGACATAGATGACGTTCGCGCGGCTTGCTGGATTCTTTTGTGTTTCTCTGTGTATATGTTTGCGACTGCATACATACACACACCGCATAAATATAATATATATATATATATACAAGTGTGTGTGTGTGTGTGTATATCTGTTCACCCGGCACATATCTGTACAGATATTCAATTTGCTGTCCTTATTGCATACTTTCTCACTTTCTTCTGCTGTTCACCTTTATATGCTCGCACACACACACATATACAAACACACACACACACACTTTTTTTCTTTTTAGATAATGGTGTATGGCTACATTTCGTTTCTTTGTTGTTTAACCCCAGGTCAGCACTGGTTGAGCAGACATGGTTAACGACGCTCCAGTAGTAACCATCACTTCTATTTTTCAGATAGTATATCTTGGGACTATATTATCCAACGTGACTCCTTTTATTCTTGTTTTTAAATAAATAAATAAAAAAAGAAAGAAAGAGATCTGAGGAAAATTCTGCTGTTATTTTTAACAGCACGAACGACCTTTTAGAGGCTTCGTTTAATTTAAAAACCATATTCTCTACTGCTAAAAAGGTACCATCGCCACCACCACCACCACCACCGCCGCCACCACTACCACTACTACCATGATTTCTCAAGCAAAAGCTTCATTTAAATTGTTTTTATATTTCATTTTATTGTCAACGAAGTATTTAATTGATTTAATATTCTGATCTATTATTATTGCGACAGCTTGGGCAAGTAGTCTTACTATAAGCCCCGGGTCAACCAAAGCTTTGTGAGTGCATTTGGTAGGCGAAAACTGTATGGAAGCCCGTGGTATGTATGTATATATATATATATATATATATATATATATATATATATATATATATATATATGAGACCTGACATTATATATATATATATAGGCGCAGGAGTGGCTGTGTGGTAAGAAGCTTGCTTACCAACCACATGGTTCTGGGTTCATTCCTAGTGCGTGGCACTCTATAGCCTCGGGCCGACCAAAGCCTTGTGAGTGGATTTGGTAGATGGAAACTGTCAAGCGATGTCCCCCCAACATCGCTTGACAACCGATGCTGGTGTGTTTACGTCTCTGTAACTTAGCGGTTCGGCGAAAGAGGCCGATAGAATAAGTACTAGGCTTACAAAGAATAAGTCCTGGGGTCGATTTGCTCGACTAAAGGCGGTGCTCCAGCTTGGCCGCAGTCAAATGACTGAAACACATAAAGGAGTAAAAGAGAATATATATATATATATATATACACAGTAATCCCTCGACTATCGTGGTTGTTACGTTCCAAAACCCTCCTGCGATAGGTGAAAATCTGCGAAGTAGAAACAGTACTATAACTATATATGTATATTTTTTTATCTTAATAATTTGTATATATTTATTTTATCATAAATGCCACAAAGGAATCGGCGTAAGCTTAAACAATAAACCGCGATAGGTGAACCGCGATATGCCGAGGGGTTACTGTATATCTATGTGTATGTCTTTGTATCTTTGTTCTGGTTACTGCTTAACAACCGGTGCTGGTTTGTCTACGTCCCCATAAACCTAATATCGTGTATTTGTACATTTCCTCCTGACTCGTACAATACAAATTGTAAGAATGTCATGTATCAGAGGCGTGGAATTCTGAGTAACCAATGCGAGTGAGTCATTGACGGTACATAAATTAAATATAAACTCTACGTCTATCTTTTATACTCGTTTCTATCATTGGACTGTGGCCATGCTTGAGCACCACCTTGAAAGTTCTTGTTTTTTGTCTGACAAATTGACTCCAGTAGATATTTCTTAAAGTCTGGTACTTATTCTGTTGGTTACTCTTGTTGAACTGCTAGGTTACAGGGATGTAAACAAACCAACACTAGTTGTAAAATGTTTGTGTGGTAATTAGCTTGCTTGCCAACCACATGGTTCTGGGTTCAGTCCCACTGCATGGCACGTTGGGCAAGTGTCTTCTACTATAGCCTTGGGCTGACCAAAGCCTTGTGGGTAGATTTGGTAGACGGAAACTGAAAGAAGCCCATCATATGTATATATGTATATGTTTGTGTGTCTGTGTTTGTCCCCCACTCACCATCGCTTGACAACTGGTGTTGGTGTGTTTATGTCCCTGTAACTTAGCAGTTCGGCAAAAGAGGCCAATAGAATAAGTACTATGCTTACAAAGAATAAGTTCTGGAGTCGATTTGTTTGACTAAAGGCGGTGCTCCAGCAATGCCGCAGTCAACTGACTGAAACAAATAAAAGAGTAAAAGAGTAGACATACCATGTAAAGAGCACCTGTAATGGCACCTTTATAAAGCACCTGTGTTGGTGCCATGAAAAAGCACCCAGTACACTCTGTAGATTGTTTGGCATTAGGAAAGGACATCCAACTAGAGAAACCATGCTAAAACAGACACTTGGAGCCAGGTGTTGCTCTCTATCTTGTCTAGTTCCTGTCAAACTGTCCAACTCATGCCAGCATGGAAAACGGATGTTAAATGATGAAGATGATGATGGGCTTCCATACAGTTTTTGTCTACCAAATTCAAATGCAAGGTATTGATTGGTCTGTGGCTATTTTAGAAAACAGTTGCCCAGGGTACCATGCACCGGGACTGAACCTAAAGCCATGAGGTTTGAAAGCAAGTTTCTTAACCACACAGCTTTGCCTTGAACATAGTTTTCGTTCATTTGTATAATTGTGTGTGTTTGATATGTATATATGTAAGTGTGGGTGTGTGTAAGCATTTGTTTGTTTGACTGTAACCATTCTGGATGACTTCTTTGAAGTTAAGCACATTGACACCAGTATCATTCCCTGTTTGTTGAGCTGCTACATTACAAGAAGAATTTTCTTTCTTCAATATATAGTAACTATGGACTTCATTTGACCCCGATTCCTGTCTCCCTGTCACTGTTCATACCTGGATAAGAGCAATAATAATGACTAGCAGGACCCATACATATTTCATGGAATTAATGGTAAACTTAATGGGTTGTTTCTGAAAACTTTATCTAAAAAACCTGAAATGGCAGCCTGTGTTGTGTCTGTGTCAAAAGATACAAACACAAAAGATAAAGATAGTTGCTCACCTGCTAATCATTAAAAAGTCATGGAAATTGGAATACAATGATTACTTAATGCACTTATATACTTTATGCACAATTTTATAGACTTAATAATACACAGCACTGTCCCTCTTTCTCTCTCCTTTTTCTTTCACTCTTCACCTTTACCTTCAACTAATCACATGAAAGCGTTACAGATGGGCTAAGTAACGGAGGAAAAAAACGTAATTAAAAAAAGTACACACTTCACTCACCACCACCTCTCCCCTTTCCTCCCACTTGTCCCTCTTCCTCCCCCTTTCAATTAATCACATGGAAGCGTTACGGATGGGCTAAGTAATGGAGGAACAAGCAGAATTATTGTAAGATAACAATCAGCAATAGTTGCTCTTGCTTGATGTCCTCCTCCCTCATCGTACTTTCCTCCTCCCACTTCTTCAGCACCTTTTCTGCATTGAGGACATATATCTCATTTTATTCATCTCTGAAGTCATTATCCTCAGTGACTTCAGTTCTCACAACTTCTTGTAACTCTCTCACTAATCACTCACTGATGTTACCAGTGTAGGAACGGGATCTTTTGCCACCCTCAGTTTTCTACTTCATCTTGTCTCATTCCTTATACGCATCCCACATTGACACACAGACATCTGAAACCTCTTTTGTCCTTTTTTTCTTTTCTCCAAACCTATAAACTCTACCAAACTGTAACTGTCTCTGCACTTAGGTTGTCCAACTACTGTCTCATGACAACTTCCCAACACATGCACGACACAACGCCCCTTCGCTGAACAGCCTATGGCACTTCAAGTCACTCAACTGTCTGAAGGTCTGTCAGTTTTATGCTCACTCTCTCTGGCAATGTATGTGCTTCATTGCCGACCCTTCAGAAATACCTAGACAGTTCATTTAAACTATACTTTTAGGTATCTCCCTCTACATCTGACATACAAAAATTCAGTGCTCTAAGAGCTTCACTCAGAGTATGTGTGTGTGTGTGTGTGTGTGAGAGAGAGAGAGAGAGAGAATGACAGCTATATATTGGTTATTGGTAGGATGTTGAATAGAATACAGCATGAGCAGGGTGATGGGATAGCCATAAAGGTGTTTCATAGTAAGAGACAGTGAGTTGATAGTTAGCAAGGGAGAAAGTGTTGGTAAGAGTGATAGATGTCAGCTGAAAGTGGCATGCAAGAAAAACTCAATCCTCTAAGTGATTCACTTGTTGTTCAGGCAAAAATGTGGGGCCTACAATGTCTGGAGAAATCTACCTACTTTGGAAAACTGGGTGACATTTACTTAGCTATACAACTTATGTAAAACCACTGTCTGAACTGGAAAAGATGCATTTATGCATTGTACAGCCTTAAAATTCTCCCACTTCCCAAACTTCATCCAATCTGTGTAGTTCTTTACCAAAAGAATATTCACCAACTTTACAGAACTTTATATCCAGTTCTCTATAATGATAGTTCTGTGTGCAGCATCCTTGCTGAGAAAGCCTCTATTTTCCATTCCTGCTTTGCAGCCTACCTTCATTTGCTCATACTTAGCAAATCTTTCCCAAATCTATCCCTTTTCATACATCCAGGCCCACTACCTTGTAGGTTCATTCACCAACTGCCAATTTATCTCCAGTCAGTTCAAATCAACAAAACCATCAGACCTGACAATGTTCTTCCACTACCTTAAAACACTGACCCCTCCCCCAGACTGATGCCTATACTCACCAAACTCTTCACCCTTTCCTGCTCTATAAAGAACTACCTTGATCTTTGAAGATATTCTATTATCTGTCTCAAGATGTTCTATTATGTGTCTCAAGAAAGGTAACCTCTTTGATCTTGTCAACTATTTCCCTGTTGCATTCATTTCCAGTTTCTCTAACATAATCTAGTTGAAATTTTCCATCACTTGAATCTCTTTGTTTCTCTTTCTCTCTCTCTTTCCTTTACAATCACACATGTACACACCATCATCATCATCGATCTGCTTCCCATTCTGGCATACATTAGATGAGTTATTAACATCTGAATTTTCGTTCAGCATTACTACCCTCCTAAATTGATCAGCTGACCATGTCTTGCTTGTGTGTTTTAATTTTGACTTGGTCTCTGTTGCCAGATGCTCTTTTTAATACCAACCATTTTACAGATGGCACCAGCCCTAAGAAGGCATTTAATCTTTGATGTGATTTTGTTCTCTCTAACTTTTGTTGCCTATGTTCAAACAGCTCCATGTTCCTTCCAAAATAAATGTGACTGGGAGTGAGGGTAGAAGTGGAGTGATGACCAAGCGTGTGAGAGAGCACGAGAGAGTTTGAATATGAATGTGTCGAGACAAAGAGTAATAGGATGATAGGAGAGTGGAGAAAGAAGAGGGAGAAGGTTAGTTATGCAGTTGTTGTTGTTAGTTGGTCATGAGGTTGGATAGAAAATCCGTATGAACAGTTTGATGAGGTAGCAGTTGGATGTCTTGTAAAAAGTGTGGTGGATAGGAACAGGGATGGGTGATGGAAAAAAAAAAGAGTGGCAAATATCAGCGTTACATTGGTGGAAGAGTGGAGAAAGAAATGGCTAATAGTAAAGAAGTGTGATGTTTGGCTTTACTGGATACAGACAGATTTGATGCCATCCCTTGTTACAGTTGTAGTAGGGAAGTAAGTTGTTTGTGTGTGAGAAAGAGAGAGGCAGCTACATGTTAGTTGTTGGTAGAATGTTGAATAGGAAACAGCACAAGCAGGGTGATGGGATAGCCATAAAGATGTTTCATAGTATGAGAGAGAGTGAGTGATAGTTAGCAAGGGAGATAGTGATGGTAAGAGTGGTAGATGTCAGCTAATTGTCACATGAAAGAGGGTAGTGTATATATATAGTGAGATTCAGTGCCATCTTTTGTTACACAAGTGTCCACTGTGTCACCAGTCACAAGGGTTTCTTGTTATCTCCCTTTTGAGATTCAGCCTTCATTACTTCGTCCTATGTCTCTGTAGGTCTCACATTTTTTACCAGTGTCTATCCTATCCACACCCTTTTTTAAAACCCTTTATGACTACACATATCCTCTAAACTTTTTCCACTCAGTTTTCACACTGGTGACTATGCTTTCTATATATTCTTAATATATATGGAGAATATATAGAAAGTCACCTACGTAGTAAAAACTATTAAAACTAGTCAGAATTACAAGCATTTGAGAGAATTTATTTTACATGTATTCTTACTGCTAATTACTTTTGTGCATCTCGGCATACACAAAGTCTAACTTCTCTGTCAATCTGTTTGTGACCCCACTGTACCTTTCATGCATCCATTGATGCTGGATACATTTGTATGGAGTTCCTACCTGTACCTTTTTTACATAATATACTTACCATTTTCCATTTGGCTGGGTCTTGTCTCTTTTACGTCTTAAAACTTAAGGTTTTGCTTGGACAACTTTAAGGCCTTTTAATTCCAGCTTTTGCTTCTCTGTTTGGAATATCTTCTCCAAATCTCCTGCTGATTCTGCTACAAAAAGAAGGTTATCAGCATGCAGGAGTTCCCTTGGACAGCCAGTTGGAAACTCCTTTGTCATTCCTTGGGGCTATAAAAAAAGCAGGTGGATCTGAGCACTGGTAATTCCCTACCTGTACATTAAATTGATTGCCAAAAGTATTGCTGTTATCTTGCATACTGCACTTCTGTACTTGATACCTGGCTTGCCTGTCCCTCACATGCCAAGGATCTAGATTTCTTAATGTCCACTAGAACATAGAATGAGGAATACTGTCAAAGGCTGTTGGCAAATGCTACATGTTAGAACTTACTCATTAGTAAGTGGTACATGTATGTGTAGTGTATGCATGTATATGCTTGTGCATGTGTGTATATATATATATATATATATATATATATATATATATATAAATAAATGTTTACATATATTCATATGTATATATTTAATTCTCTGTGTTTGCATATATCTATGTATGTGTACGTGTGTGTATACAGGGTGGCCCAAAAGAAGGTCTACAGTTATTCAACTATCTCTTTCGCATTCATATATTAATAGTTTAGATCTTAATTATGAAAAAATATATGAAACCATTATTCTATGCTAATTTAGTTAATTGTAAGATAGAAATTTAAATGTAATAAAGCTTTTAAAAGAAATTTAAAGTGCCTACACAATAACTGTAAACCTACTTTTGGACCATCTTGTGTGTAGATATATATATGATTATATAAAATATAATCATCATCGTCGTTAACGTCCATTTTCCATGCTAGTATATGTTGGATGGTTCGACCGGGGTCTGGGAAGCCAGGATGCTGCGCCAGGCTCCAGTCTGACTTAGCAGTGTTTGTACAACAGGATGCCCTTCCTAACGCCAACCACTCCGTCAGTGTAGTGGGTACTTTTTACGTGCCACCGGAACAGGGGCCAGAGGAGGCTGGCAAACGGTCACGATCGGTTGGTGCTTTTTACGTGCCACCGACACGGACGCCAGTCAGGCGGCGCTGGCATTGGCCACGTTCGGATGGTGCTTTTTACGTGCCACCGGCACGGGTATCACATATATACATGTTTATATATGTACATACAAACACGTGTGTATATATACCATATAGCTATGTACTATATAGGTATATGTATGCGTTGTGCGTATATATACACATCTGTATGTAATACTTGTATGTTAAGCACCATAAATGTAAGCTAAAGACATTTGTAAAGTGATACATTCAGAGAAAGGTCAGGAGGTGTGGCCCGATGGTAAGATGTTTACTTTCAAATCACCGGGTTCCGGGCTCAGTCCCACTACATGGCACATAGCCTCGGGAGGCCAAAGCCTTGTCAATGGATTTGGTAGACGAAGACCGAAAGACGCTCGTCATGTGTGTGTGTGCGTATATATATATATATATGATCCGGTTCTTGACTGATGATTGAGGGCTTCGAATGTCCCGTCCGTGTTTTTTGTGTCGTCTTCTAAATGTTTCACGTTCTTGTCCCGTTTGTATATTTTTTTTACCTTTTACACACACACACACACACACACACATATATATATATATATATGTGTGTGTGTGTGTGTGTTTTTGTTTTCCTCCGCCCACCGCTTGGCAGCCGGTGCTAGTATGTTTACGTTGCCGTAACTTAGCGGTTCGGCAAAAAAAAAAAAAACCCACGATAGAATAAGTACCAAGCTTAAAGAAAGCAGGAAAGAAAATGCACTGGGGTCGACTCGTTCGACTAAAATTCTTCAAGGCGGCGGCTCAGCATGGTCACAGTCTAATGACTGAAACAAAAGATAAAAAGATATATATCAGTAGCGGTGCCCCAGCATAGCCGCAGCTTCAAGGCTGAAACAAATAAAAGAATAGTCGCAGGAGTGGCTGTGGTAAGAAGCTTGCTTACCAACCACATGGTTCCGGGTTCAGTCCCACTCTCCGTGACACCTAGGGCAAGTGTCTTCTACTCTACGCTCGGGCCGACCAAAACCTTGTGAGTGGATTTGGTGGACGGAAAGTGAAAGAACCTCGTTCTATAAATATACATATATGTGTGTATGTGTCTGTGTTTGTCCCTCCTCCACCATCGCTTGACAACCGCTGTTGGTGTGTTTATGCACCTAGTAACTTAGTGATTTGGCAAAAAAAAAAAAAAAAAAAGAAAAAGAAAAGAGACCGATAGAATAAGTGCTAGGCTTACAAAGAATAAGTCCTGGGGTCGATTCGTTCAACTAAAAGGCGGCGCTCCAGCATTGCTGCAGTCAAAGAACTGAAACAAATTAAAGAATATAGGAGTGGCTGTGTGGTCCGGGTTCATTCCCACTGCGTGGCACCTTGGGCAGTGTCTTCTACTATAGCCTCGGGCTGACCAAAGACTTGTGAGTGGCTTTGGTAGACGGAAACTGAAGGAAGCCCGTCGTATATATGTGTGTGTGTCTGTGTTTGTCCCCACCATCGCTTAACCGATGGTGGTGTGTTTACGTCCCCGTAACTTAGCGGTTCGGCGAAAGAGACCGATAGAATAAGTACTAGGCTTACAAAGAATAAGTCCTGGGATCGATTTGCTCCACTAAAGGTGGTGCTCCAGCATGGCAACAGTCAAATGACTGAAACAAGTAAAAGAATATATATATATACATACATACATACATACACACATATATATATATATATATATATCTGTATTTTCCCACCTAAATCTCTCCAACCACCCCCATTAACCTCTCCATACACCTAGGCGTGTGTTTGTGTGAAATTCAATTGCGTTGTTCGTTGTTTTTCTTTTTGTGTTTCACTGGACACAGTTATATTGCAATTTCATTTTCTCTCTCACACCGCCTCTTTCTTCAAGGCCTCTTTCTCTGTCTTTCGCTCATTCCCTCTCTTCCAAGACTCTGCTTATTCCTTTCTTTCACCAACACTCACTCTCCCTCCCTTCTTTACGCTCTCTCTCCCTCTCTCTCTCTCTCTACTGAACCTATCACAGCAAAAGGATTTGCGATTACATAGAATCTAGACTGATAACTGCACTTGTTCAGACTGTTTGCTAATCTAGTGACAGGCATGTTCTGAAATAGCAAATATAGTTACTTATTGTGTTGTTTCGCCTATGAAAGTGTGTATGAATTTGCGACGCTCACTTGTGACTTATATTTCTCAGTGTGTGTGTTTGTGTGAATATATATATATATATATATATATGTATATATATATATGTAGATAGATAGATCACATTCCACATGATGTGCAAAGTATAAGATCTGTCTCTGTGTTTGTAGATTTTTTTAACGTAGCATTTGTGATGTATGTCGGGCAATATATGCCATTCTCTCTCTTTCTATCCATCTATCTGTAAATATTATATAAACAGACTTAACACAGGAAAAGTACTTGTGTGTGTGTGTGTGAATATATATATATATATATATATATATATATATATATTATATATATATATATATACATACATACATATAGGTGTGTGAGTCGTTGGCGACGACAGCATTTTAACGTGTTTACGGTGTATCTATGTTTAAATATTGATCTGTATCTATATATTTATATATCACTATGTTCACACATGATGTGTTTGGCGACTCCCCCCTTCTCTCTCTCTCTCTATCTATATGCTAACATTTGTGTTTGGTGTATGCGTGTCTGTAAATCCGGCTTGGTATGGCAAATTGTATATATCTTCAGTACGCACGCACGCACACACGTGTGTGTGTGTAAATCCGAATTAGTACGTGTCTATGTATGTTAATTAAAATTTGTGCATATGTATGCTTGTGTATGTAAATATAGAATTGTATATTGTAATATAATATGCTGCATGTATGTTTTTATGTAATTATTGTGTGTGTATGTATAAAAAAAAGTCAATATGTATTTTAATGTGTAGGTGCATATATATTTACACACGGACATAATTTCCCATTTTTTTTCTCTCTCGAAAGTGTGTGTATTTATTAATGAGCGTGTTTATGAAAGAATGTCTGCTGTTTGTGGGAATGTGAATGCTTGTGTGAATAAATAGATCGGTGTGTATGTGTGCGTGTATATTTATATATGCGCATATGCGCTTGTCAGCTGTAATGTAAAATCTGTGTAAGCAATACAATATATGTGTCTATATATATATATATATATATATATATGTGTGTGTGTGTGTGTGTATGTATATTCTATCTATCTATGTGTGTAATATATTGACGTATGAGAACATGTGTACGTATTTGGTATTTGTGTCTGTGTGCTCTGATTGTTAACTTTTTGGGTCGAGTATTATTATTATTATTAGCTTCTGCTTTATACCCCCCCCCCACCTCTCGAATTTTATTTGATATTCTAATCCTTCAAATATAGCCAAGAGTCTGATATCCGCCAGGCTGACCTCCTGCTACCATGTCACCTTTGCAGGCTAGATGCCTACGACCTATTTGCACCTAGGGTGTGGGTCGGTGACGTTCGTTTATTCCTTTTAGGCCTGTGTCGAATTGGAGCACATTTTCGTTCGTCTCAGATGTTTCTCCACATCTCTCTCTCTGTCTTTCACTTTTTCTCTTGCTGCCCCACCGCCACTCTTTATTTCTTTTCTCCATTGGTACACCTCTAGCTGACTGAGTTAAATCAATTTGGAGATACTGTGATTGTACAGACACACTCACACACGCATACATACATATATGCACTCACACACACACGCATGTGTGAGTACGTGTATTTATATCCTCATGTATGTTTATGCGTACATGTTTATATACATGCATATGTATATGTCTAATGTGTACATGCGTATATACATACTTAATACATAAGTATATGTGTGTAGTATATACATGTATATATATATATATATATATATATATATATATATATATATATGTATGTATCTGTGTGTGTGTGTGTATGTGTGTATCCGTCTATGATAGCATGTGTACAAATATATTTTGTGAAAACTAAGCTTAATACCTTTTGGCTCAGTCCTGCCAGCCATTTTTTCTACCCCTTGTATGTTAACAGAAATGTAATCTATGTAGCAATGCCTTGTCTTTATGAATATTTTAAGAGGGAGGGAAAGAGAGTGGGTAAATGTATATTTATATACACATATATATGTACGTGTATGTGTGTTTAATTTAATCATATGTTCATGATTAAGTTGCTTGGAAATATATCGCCTCCATTAGTTCTGATAAATAGCAAAATCTAATGCGCAAGGTCGGAGGATGTGACAATTGACGTAGAATATATTGTTCGAGGTCGATCTATTAATGTCAAGCTTGTAAGTTATTTTATGCGTGTTTATTTATGCCAACCCTCCAGCCCCATGCCGTCAGCCATAAGGGGAAGAAGATTGTAATGCCAGAAATAATAATCTCTAATCAACCTTGCTCTCATCCCAAAGTAAAATATTTTTTCGTGTTTTCTTTAAAAACCAACATACGAGTGTCTGAGAGTGAATGAACGAACTCTTGGACGAAATTAGTCGAGTTTTGTACATATTTAATAAATAAAATAGCTACAATTTTCATGCAGCCTGATATACATGCAAGCAGTCAAAACGTTTACATATATATATATAAAATTCCTATTTCAATGTCTGTAAGCTTTACTGTGGAAGCTATCATTTATCTACAGTTGTTTTATTTATTGACGCAATAGGATGCTTTACGCCATTTCAACTGCAAATTGTTAGCATATTAAAATCGTACAGACGACCAGCCAACCGCTTAACCTTGAACTATAATCTTTCATTGCTTTGGCCCTCTCCCATTCACTCGAGGGACGAATGAAATGAGTTGTTTGATGAGAATATCTTAAAACTTGTTGGAAAGCTTGGAAACTTTTCATACATTGATTGTACCTCTACGAAATATTTGAATTTTTATTGGTTTTAAAATGCAGATTGCGTTGCTATTCTTTTATGTTACTTTTTTTTATTTGCCTGGTGTTCAGTTTTTTTTAAAGTCTCTAGTTTTTAACCTTTACTGCTGTAGATATATTTTTGGGTTTGAGGATAAACAAGATGAGTCTATCCAGCAGGTCATATCTTGTTTCACTCACCATTGTAAATATAGTTATGTTTATTTTAGCTTAATCAGTGAACAGCAACACTATGTAAAGATATACCAATATGTGTAATATTATTAATACTTTGTGGCAGACTTTCATTTTTTAAACATTTTTCTTTATCTTGAAATGAAGAATTAACGATAACTGCAAACGAGATTTAAAATATATTGTGCAGTTATGGCTTCCCTATCAAGATGTTCCTGACGTAATTGTAGATTAATTCGTCATGCTCATGGGATATGTTGAAACATAGCTAGCAGATTGAAAGTATTGTTAAATACAATATCCCCTCTTAACCCAGCTATTCATAGCACAATCATAATTGTTACAGATCTATACAATAGTTATTGCTGTTAATTCTTTCACGACCACATTATCTTATTTGCTGTCTTCCATGATACTGACAGTAGTAGATTGACCAGGTTTTAAAAGTTAGAGGGACCGAACAAAAAGAAAAAAAAAAAAGGCGCCGAGACGCATACCGAACAATTTTAAATTTATTTCTCTTATATTACGCGAAATAATTCATTAGTTATAGTATGCTTAATTGTATTCTACATTCAGGAATTTCGTGTTTCAGTAACAATGTCCATTACATATGAAACTCACAACTACTGACATAGGTGTGACGTGAAAAGGATGCAACTTCACGGCATTGTCTAATATTAAGAGGTTATGGACGTCAGGGTTTGTTTTGGTTCCTCAGATATCAGCGGCCACCAACACATCACAGGAGATTGAGCAGACAATTCAAAAACACGGGAGGTTGGTCAAAACAAAATAACGACTGCAGAAAGTTCTTTTAAGGTCATACGATAAAACAAAATTCAAGAATTTAAAAAAAAAAATGTTGAAAAGGCACACCTTTTGAAAAATGTGCTCGTGGGGAGCGGTAACTCGCCTATTATCTACGGCCCTGAACTGACAGGGCAGATCTTTTCCTTTTGAACGGCAGATGTCAACACAATTTCTAGTTAACTAAACACTTTTAAACTTCGTATACTGGTAGAATGTGTTTATAAAACATCATTTTTTCTTGGCTTTATTGAGAAAATTCTATGTCATAACATATTCCCACTTTAAAATCGAGCATTTTGGCAATTTTAACCAATCGCTCACCTCCATTTGGGGTGAAAAAATTCCGTGCTGTATGAATATCCCCCTCGTTTAAGAAACAGATTTGGTTTATTTACATTTGCGAAGAAAAAAAGATACCCTTCCCCCACCCCTAACCCTAATCCTAAAATAGATTGAAATGCAATAGATCGATACCAGGGCCATAATTATGGGTAATATTTTCATTTGACACCGCTAGAAAAAAATCCCATTTTCCGTAGCAGTGTCGTATGAAATTGTCACCCATAATTATGGCCCTGGTATCGATCTATTGCATTTCAATCTATTTTAGGATTAGGGTTAGGGGTGGGGGAAGGGTATCTTTTTTTCTTCGCAAATGTAAATAAACCCAATCTGTTTCTTAAACAAGGGGCTTATTCATACAGCACGGTATGTTTTGACTCCAAATGGACGTATTTGATTGGTTAAAATTGCCAAAATGCTCGATTTTATAGTGGAAATATGTTACAAACTATAGAATTTTCTCAATAAAACCAAGAAAAAATGATGTTTTATAAACACATTCTACCAGTATACGAAGTTTAAAAGTGTTTAGTTAACTAGAAATTGTGTTGACATCTGCCGTTCAAAAGGAAAAGATCCGACAGGACTGCCTACCTTAGGTTATTTTGTTTAAAACGAACGAATATAAAAAATCCAAAGTTTTAAATACGATTGAGAACTATACAATAATGACTAATAACGTAAGCATCCTAAGCTACGAGTCTCTGGTCCGCAAGTTTTTTTTCGCCAAAACTTGAAGCAAATGATTAGCTGTTGCTAAATTCAACTGACAGATGAATTTATTTGTAGTTTATGTATACTAGAGGGAATAAATAAATATTTATTCGACAACGCGTTCTACGCTAACCGTTTTAGCTCGTCATTAGAACAAGCTATTTTATTCGTATCCTGATATTCACCACACAGACCACCATTATTTTCTCTTATTCTACGGTTTCATTTTAGTAGATAAATTTTTACTGCGCTTAACAAAAATTAATTCAGAAAATGTTTTGTTTATTGATTGTAGCCATAATGTAAAAATGCATATTAATTTGGCCAAAAATGCCTTATTTCTTCTCACATCGAAAGCAAAAACAGTCACACCTTAACTTATGTTGATAATTGGTGCCAAGATATACCACTTAACTCGAAAGACGACTTAACATGAAAATACATTGTAAAAATTTTATTAGCTCATATTTGTTTTAATAAATGGTTTGTACGCATTTTCACACTTGTTTTATTTGATTTTCCGCAGGGTTGTTTTTTTATTCAGATTTTTGTAATCGGTGAGAAAGAACGATGTAAAGTCAGATAAATAGATTGAAGTTGAAGTTTATTTTTTCCCCATAAATTTCTTAAGAAATAAACAAAAAACTATCTAATGTCGAGGTATGATTATTTTAAAACCGAATTAGGTTGTATTCGTCAAAGGCTACAGATGTATCTGTAATAAATTTTAAAAGAAATTATTGGTGTATATTTTCACTGCGGAGTTTTATACTGTAGGCCAAATCAATCGTATTGTTTTCAAATCTTGTTTGCGACCTTAATAATTTAATTTACCTATTTTGACATTTTTCAATGCATTATCATCAGATAAAATCAAATAAATACACCAAGTTTTTGTTGCTTAAAACAACGTTCATTTTACTTTCATGTATCTTTTTGTCGTCATTAAATTTCGATACTTGGACTTCATTTCAATTTTCTCCTCTTTTCCATTCGGAGATTAGTAAAAGACGTGTTATATGTAAAAGTTAGGATCCATTTTTTTTTTGCCCTTTGATTCCTAATTTACTATTATATTTTTGTACTTAAATATTATTAGGAATTGTATAAAAAGGTTGTTAAAATATTTTGTGTTCTGTAGAAGTATAATCGGTTTAATTAATGTACATGATTTTTAACAACAAAATCTGATATGGACCCCCCGTTGAGAACCACTGATCTAATTTGTCTTATTCTAAAAAGATTTCGCTGTGATTCTTTTTAGCTGGTCGTGCTACACAGTTGAGACGGTCATTTGTAGATGCCAACGAGTGTTGTGTATTCCTCTCTTAGTGAATAGACATGGGATCAAAAGCATGCCTTTTTATAGAAAAAGTTACCTAGATATGAAGAATTGCATCATCGCCATAAAAGTTTGTTTGGATAAAATTGAAATCGAATATGTCGTACGCGTGGCCATGTGCTAAGTTTGCTTCCCAACCACATTGATCTGGTTTCAGTCCCACTGCGTGGGACCTTACGCAAATGCCTTCTACTATAGTTTCGGGTCGAGCAAAGTCTTGTAAATGGATTTGGTAGACGGAAACAGAAGAAGCCGCTAGAATAAGCAACAGGCTTTAAAACGTACTGGTGGTCGATTCGTTCGACTAAAAATTCTTCGATGTGGTGCACCAGCATGGTCGCAGTCAAACGACTGAAACAAGTTAAAGATAGAAGATAAAAATGGACGTGTATGGAAGAAACGACCCATCATTGAAATGTGTAATGTTTAGTAGAATGGAGTCGATTGCCTCCTCCATTTCGCTCCTCACCAGGGTCGGCTACGAGATTTTCTTTCCCACGAGAGTTCCGGACCCCAGTTATGAACTCACTTGCATACAGCTAATCAAGGCTCAACTATCAAACTAATTAATGAGCGCATAACAAGTGATGGGCGATAAGATAAAGTCACTTGGGTAAGGAATGACCACGCTTCTTTTCTCTTTAATAAATGCTTGCTGTTTCGACCATGGCTGCCTCTACAGTATCGAGCACGCTGCTCCAGCTTGCAGGCGCGCAGTTTTAAAAGTTCGGTTTGGGCAGTGATTCAACCTCTGTAAAATAGGACGGATCGACTCACAAGGCTTTAGTTGATCCGGGGTTGTAGTAAAGGGCACTTCCCCACTGCGAGGCACTTTGGGCAAGTGTCTTCTACTATAGCCGCGGACTGATCAAAGCCTTGTGAATAAATTTGTTGGACGGAAACTAACATATATATCTTTGTGTTTTTGTTTGTCCCCAACCATTTCGTAACAAAGCAGTTCGGCAAAAAGAGAACGATAGAATAAGTACCAGACTTCAAAAACATACTGGGGCTCGATTTGTTCCACTAAATCCTTCAAGACGATGCCCCAGCATGACCGTAGTCCACGACTGAAAGAAATAAAGATAGAAGAAAACCCGAAGAAATAAATGTAACAACCTCGCCTAAAAGGGATATAAGCGAAGGTTCTTGGTTTCAAACATAATTGTATATGATGACCACGCGAGAACATGAAACACATATGTATTGTCAGCCCTGACCAGGCAGGCCCATAATTCAAACGATTCCAGCTGTGGTCAGCTCATCCCCCCCTACAACCACCCAAATATTGTCTGTCTAGAACTATATCGTCCAGTGTTCCTTCTTTTTCTTTGAGAAGGTTAAGCGAAGTGCTATATCTAGTAAATCGGACGAGGACGTATAGACCTCATGTGAAAAGAACGCGGTCGCCTGTGTAGTTAAGAAGACTCTGTTCGTAGCCGCTTAGTACCTCGATCGACCCCCACCGCGCAGCATCCTGGACAGATGTCTTCTACCATGCACTCTTGTCGACCAGTGTGTGTGTGTGTGTGTGTGTGTGTAAAATAAGGTATAAATAATGGTCATTACATATTCTTTTATTGTAGTAAATTCGAATTAAGTCTGTTTCCGATAGTCATAGGTTAGTTCATTGATCGGTTTACTCAATCGGTCCATCAATGAACGAACTTATAATGACTATTATATATATATATATATATATATATATATATATATATATATAATATCAACAATTGAGGGTAAAATTAATTAATTAATCAATTTCACCAAGTGTTCAGTATGTAAAAGGACCATTTAAGGCGAATTCAAAATTTTACATTATATAATTAGGGCTTAGTAAAATAAATTACTTTGCCACATACTGAACTTAGTAGAAATAGCAGCCAAAAAAAAATTTTCTTAGCATTTCTACAACTTAAAGAAAATTTCTCTCAGATAATGTTTACTCCAGACAGCCCACGAAGGTTTGGAGGTAAATACAGAAAAATATCACATGTACATAGATCGTTTGAGTACGTCAACGTTTCAAGATTAGCCAAATAAAATCAGCATTTCTATCGTCAGCTCAAAATTTCTTAATTTGGATTTGGAAACACTAAAAAGAAGGAACTTTACCTATCAGCGAACTTATCGCTTCAGATGAACCACTCCGACTAACAGTGTCAACAAATTCAACGTACAGGAATAGGGTTAAGTTTAAGTGATACAAGAACTATAGTCATACCGTATATCAATGCAAACTCTACTGTCATGTACCTTGAGGTTTTATGATCCCTCACCGAGAATATACTTTGGAAAGGACTACCTAATACGTGGACCCCCAGTTCACATCACCCATCCGAATTTACTACAATAAAAGAATATATAATGAGCATTATTTATACATTGTCTTGTGTAAAAGACCAGTATAAGAGGGAATACAGCCACGGATTTACAACATAGAATGGTGATGACCCTGCCATAAACATATGCAAAGTTCTTTACTAATCTGAAAATTTTGTTGGCCTGGTGTATTTGTATTACCACAGAGTTTATAAAGTATTTTGACCGGATTGAACATCCTTCTTTAATAACTCCTTGTTTTGTTTATATATATATATATACAATACACACAAAACATCACAAAGAAGAATGGGGAATTATCTTCAAAAATAATTTATTACAGTATTACTCTCATTAGATTTCAACCCCACACGTGTTTCTGCTGGGTAGGTGTCCAAGTTTATATGCAGCTCTGTTTAAGGTTTTACCCATTCGGATGGGTGAAGCGAACTGGGGATTCAAGTATTAGATAGTTCTTTTCAAAGTATATTCTCGGTGAGGGATCATAAAGCCTCAAGGTATATGACAGTAGGGTTTGCATTGATATACGGTATGGCTTATAGTTCTTGTATCACTTAAACTTAACCCTATTCCTGTACGTTATATATATATGTGTGTGTGTGTGTGTTGTGTGTGTGTGTGTGTGGAGGCGCAATGGCCCAGTGGTTAGGGCAGCGGACTCGCGGTCGTAGGAGCGCGGTTTCGATTCCCAGACCGGGCGTTGTGAGTGTTTATTGAGCGAAGACACCTATAGCTCTACGAGGCTCCGGCAGGGGATGTTGGCGATCCCTGCTGTACTCTTTCGCCGCAACTTTCTCTCACTCTTTCGTCTGTTGCCCTGCTCGCTTAGCCAGCGGGGTGGCGTCATTTGAAGGCTAAAACAATGCGAAGCGCATTGTGACCAGCGATATGTAGCAACATCTGATAGCCTGGTCGGTCACGTGATCACGTGATATATATATATATATATATATACATATATATATATATATGTTCTTTTATTTGTTTCAGTCGTTTGACTGCGGCCATGCTAGAGCACCGCCTTTAGTTCGACAAATCTACCCCAGGACTTATTCTTTGTAAGCTTAGTACTTATTCTATCGGTCTCTTTTACCGCTAATTTACGAGACGTAAACACCAGCATCGGTTGTCAAGCGATGGTGAGGAGACAGACGCACAAACACACGCGACGGGCTTCCACTCACAAGGCTCTGGCGGCGCGAGGCTATAGTAGAAGACACTTGCCCAAGGTGCCACACAGTGGGACTGAACCCGGAACCATGTGGTTCGTAAGCAAGCTACCTACCTATATATATATATATATATATATATATATATATATATACACACACATGTAACGTAACTCCGATCAAGCTATAAGGTGTTACTCAGGCACTCAACTATGAGTCTACTGCACCATAAAGTAGAAACAGCTGTAAGCTAATGAAGCTCATAAGATAATCGTTTATTCCTTTTTCATCTCATTTTCTTATATATATATCTATATCTATCTATCTATCTATCAATATATATATATATATATATATATATATATATATATATATATATATATATATATATATATAATCATCTCTGATGAGCGTAGGGTTATATAATCGGATTGTTACCTAACAATCCGTTGAATCCGTAGCGCTAAACCAATTGGTTAAAATCGCCCGTAATGGATATATAATGTTGTAGACTTCGGATAATATATATATATATATACACACACACACACGTTTGTGTATATTATATTGGTATATCTACTGGAAAGAGGTTGCGGGAATATCTGTACATCGACACTCTGTAACAGAGAATTATTTATAATCGACTGCTGTCCATAACATGAAACCAGTAAAAGATAAGATTAAATGAATTAAGTGATTTACTGTTCAATATGGATACTAACAGCGAGACGGGAAGATTGGACATAGAATTTTAATGGAGAAGTAGAATGGAAGTCTAAGGAGCAGTATGATGTTTTTATTTGTTGTTCGTTTTCGTTGCTTGTCGGCTGATTCCGTCTAATAACTTCTCCTTCTCTGTTTATGTACTAGTCCCTAATAGGGAATGTGATGCCGATTGAATCTCCTAATCCATTGCCGGATGTCCTTGACTCTCATGTGTCTGTATGTGTCGGACACACACACAATCACGCGATCAGCGAAAATGAACAGGATATGCATTCCTCAACTGGTTCCAAGAGGTGCAACTTAACTCGAAAACGACGTAACACACACACACGAAAAACAGCTAAAATTATTTAAAGCCCATCGTATATACGCGCGCGTCTGTATGTGTGTTTGTTCCACTACTACTTGACAACCGGTGCTGGTGTGTTTACGTCCCCGTAACATTATCGGTTCGGTGAAAGAGATTGCTAGAATAAATAAGTACCAGAGTAAAATCCATTCGACTAAAAATTCAAGGCGGTGCCCCAGCATGGCCGCAGGCAAATGACTGAAGCAAGTAGAGGATAAAATATTTTTACATGTATTTTATATGATTTTCCACTTCAGTATCGGTCTTCAGGTGTTTTTTCCTCCAGTTTTTACACTTCTAAATATGTTTGTTGAGACCAACGTAAAGTTGGATCAATAGACTAAATTGGGGGGAGGGGGTTATTATTTCTGTTAAATTCTTTAAAAAATAACAAAAACAAAATGCGTATTGAGAAAAGGACGTAACTTGAAGAAAGTAAGTTGAGGTTTGGCTGATTTCTACTCTTGATAAAAAGACTTGAGCATAAATGATTTTGTTCTATAGCAAGCGATGTCGTCGGTAACGTTTTGATCAGTGGGTCCATATAAGACTTTTGGAGGTCCACGCAACAAAATGGTCAATTGAAGATCCACAATAGTATTTTTAGGGCCCCTGAAAAAAATTGGCTTTAGATGTATGTATTTGCAAGAAACAGCTAGGTTTCATTCTCTAATATTATACATAGTTTAAGCTACACAATGTGTGAAAAACAAATTAGGAATTTTGAAAGTAGTATAGACCGCTATCTATAGAACTAGTTTTTGAACATCGAATGTCTATAGGGACTGTTGTAATGGCAAAACACAACTCCTCGTATGTCTCCTGTTGCTTGCCGGAAGACGTAGTCCGGACAACATAATAATGACGTTATAATTTAATCTGATCTTTGTTAAAGCTCGATGGGAGCTCGGGAAATGCGCGTCAACCTCAGTACTGCACCAATACATGTTCTGTAGTCAATCTCTTCTCGTTTATCGCAGGGTTTGGTTAAAAAGAGAAAAAGAACGTGATAAACGAATAACTTCGATGCACTTTGTAAATTGAACGAATGGTCGATTCATTTACACCAAAACTTCCACCATCACGTATTTGCTCAATCATTTCTACCTTTTTTCTGTAGAGAAAACACTCGTCTGCGTTGTTTGTTAGGATCCAGCGCCTTTGTATTTTCTCTCTTCACTGATCCCATGTTGAGGGTACGAATACGTAAAGCCATACAGAAAAAAAAAAAGAAAAACCGGTGACGTAAATACATTCTAGATTAGCGCTTCTTCAGCTTTTTTTAATTCAGACCCCATTTTTCATCACGAGATTTTTCACGACCCCAGGCATTAAATATGAGGCATCACGTTGAATATCGTGCGTTTGTGGAATAACATATAAACTGAAATTCAAGTGTTTGAATTTAGTTTTTGCGACCCCAAATGCAGTCGTGACCCATAGTTTAAGAAACGCTGTTCTAGATAACTGAACATTGTCGACGGTCGCTGGAGTGTGATTTTCGCAGCACAAGCAGAATGTTCGACTGATAGACGACCCGTGTTATCACTGATTAATCCGTGATAAGCGTAACATGGTTCACAAATGAGTGTACCTTGCTATCCCGGATCATTGATAAATGAACCAGCGATGAACGAGGCTACATGGACGTGTAAAACTTGACAACCAATTCGGTTATGTTGAATTCAAATCCGTTGCAGTTCTTTGTGTATTTAATTGTTCACGTCTGATTTCATTTGTTAAGAAACAGGTGCCAGCTACACTGGTCCTTTGGAAATACTATTCGTAATGGTCCGATATCACGTCATACTGGGATATTTATGGCGCACAACACGACACCGTAGACTTAGGTGTTGAGTACCTACTGACCCCTAAAATGGTATTGCGAGCTATTCGAATTTATGTGCCGCTGAACTGCCTCCTGTGCAAATGGCACGTAAAAAACATCATTTAAGCGTGGCCGTTGCCAGTACCGCCTGATTGGCCCTCGTGCCGGTGGCACGTAAAAGCACCCACTACACTCTCGGAAGTGGTTGGCGTTAGGAAGGGGATCCAGCTGTAGAAATTCTGCCAGATCAAGATTGGAGCCTGGTGCAGCCATCTAGTTCGCTAGTCCTCATGGAAAGCGGACGTTAAAACGATGATGATGAAATAAGGGCTGACACGGGTTAATAGTCTCACAGGTAACCACATGATATGATGGAGAAATAAAAATAAATTAAAACAAACAATAGAAAAGAAGTAGGGTTACATATCATGCATAGACGTACTTGTCCCGTTATCGGAAATGAATATTTGACCCTTATATTAATTCAAAATACTTACGAAGGAGGAATAACAGAAACATATATCTGTGTGAATAAGAAGCTTGCGTTGCAACCATGTGGTTTCGTGTTCAATTCCACTGCGCACCGCCTTTGGGCAAGTGTCTTGTACTATAGTCCCAGACAGACCAGCACCTTGTGAGTGAATTTGGGAGGCAGAAACTGTGGCGAGCTGGCAGAAACGTTAGCATACCGGGCGAAATGCTTAGCAGTATTTCGTCTGCCGCTACGTTCTGAGTTCAAATTCCACCGAGGTCGACTTTGCCTTTCATCCTTTCGGGGTCGATTAAATAAGTACCAGTTACGCACTGGGGTCGATATAATCGACTTAATCCTTTTGTTTGTCCTCTCTGTGTTTAGCCCCTTGTGGGTAGTAAAGAAACAGGTATTTCGCCTGCCGTTACGTGCTGAGTTCAAATTCCGCCGAGGTCGACTTTGCCATTCATCCTTTCGGGGTCGATTAAATAAGTACCAGTTACACACCGGGGTCGATATAATCGACTTAATCCGTTTGTTTGTCCCCTCTGTGTGTAACCCCTTGTGGGCAGTAAAGAAATAAGAAACTACGGAAGCCTGTTGTGTGTGAACAGTGTTCGTTTGTTTACGTTTCTGTTATCTAGTGGTTCGGCAAAAGAAACCGATAGAATAAGTACCAGACTTTATTTTAAAAATGCATGAGTACCGGGGCCGATATGTTCGACTGAAACCCTTGAAGGCAGTGCCCCAGCTTGGCTGCAGTCTAATGACCGAAACAAGTAAAAAAATTAAAAGAGATACGGTCGTTATTTGAAACTGTTTTGCCCAACTATTGAAGTCACGACAATCTGAAGTACGTGATTTTTTTTCAGTTGTATGGTTAATATTTTAATGTATTTAGCACAACTGGCTATTATAATAGCCATCAAAATCTTTTAAAGTACATTGTTATTGCGTACCTATAATACGTCTGGATGTATTTCTATAAGTATATAGTCAATATTTAAATGTATTTAACACGACTATTATAGCTAGCAGTATCTAGCTGGAATACACTACTATATAACCTAATCTGTGTGTATGTGTACACGTATATTCATTTATATACATATATGGTTGTGTTAGAAGATATTTTTCATAGCTATTATTTATAGTCATTACTTCCGAGAAATATATGTATTGTTACGTACCTACTACCTATTTGTGCCAGAATGTATACATTCATCTGCGTATGCGGTCAATATTAGATTTTTATTTTACACTTCTGTTAAATAGTCGCTAGTATATCTGAAATAAACTGGGTATTTTATTTGCTGTACAATACATGTACGATCGTATTTGAAGATGTTATTCACAACGATTATAAAATTTGCTGTGTGAAATGTGTTTATTACCTATCAACCTATTTGTGATTGAATTAAATTTCTCTGGCAGGCATGGCTGCGTGGTTAAGGAGCTCGCTTTGTACCTACGTGGTTTCGGGTTCAGTTCTACTGCGCTGCACCATGGGTGAATGCGCTCTACAAGAGCCCCGGGTCGACCAATTCACTGTGAATGAATTTGGTAAACAGAAATTGCATGGAATCCCATCGTTTGTATGCGCGTGTGTATGTGTTCGTGTTTTTATCCCTGCCCCACTCGATACACCGGTGTTGGTTTGTTTACATCCCTGTAACTTAGTGGCAAAAGGGATCTATAGAATAAATACTAGGGTAGATTTGTTTGATAAAACCCTTCAAGGTTTTGACCCAGGATGGCCGCAGTTCAATAATTGAAACAAGTGAAAGAGAAAAGACCTGTAATGATATCTGAAAGTAGTTAACCCTTCTAGCCATTATAACTTATAAAGTAATTGAATATGTTTGTGAATGTATTGTATTTTCCGGCATTCAAGTCGAATTTTTCCAACAAAAATTTGCAGACCAAAATGATATGGTCGGCTTTTACGGCTTTTAAACCGAAGCAACTTTGGAGGACCAACATTTCCATTTTAAACGCATCAGCATTTGGAAAGATAATGGCGATGTTTCAGTGTTTACTCTATATACTAGGTCGACTTATATGACGAAAAATACAGTGTTTCTATAGCATTTTCTGTAACTGTTTTTCAGTTTCGAAAAACTCGTAGCTCGCCCATCAATTAACCTCCTAAATAAATCAGGACCGTCAACAGGCGAGGTCCCGGGAGGTTTTCGAAGGGAAGACACGAGGCCAGAAGGGAATATAATTCCAGGAGAAAAGGGCGTAATAACATTATTTAGATGGGCGCACTTCTTTTCTTGAGGGGGAGGGGGCACGTGCCCCCTCAGAGACCCCGCCTCCGGTCTGCCCCTGATCAAGCAGCCTACTACAGAAGATGACAATCATGGAAGCAAACCAACTGAAATAAAATGTAACACGTAAATATGTGATGGCTGGATACATTGTAGGAGTGTTACCTAATTGTATCACATTTAAGAACTTGGCAGGTATTCGATTATGTATTTAACGATCCGAATAGAATGAAAGGCAAAGTCGACCGCCGCTGGATTTGGACCCAGAATGTAAAGTACCGAAAGAAATATCACACTTTAAACGATTCTGCAAATCTAGTAGGCGCTGGTATGCTTGTGTGATAAGATGTTTACTTCCCAACAACATGGTTCCGGGTTCAGTCCCACTGCGTGGCACCTTAAGCAAGTATATTTTGCTATAACCCCTGGCCAACGAAAGTATTCCGAATGAATTTGGACGGTGAAAACTGTATGTGTGTGTGTGTTTTTGTGTGTGTGTGTGTGTGTCTGTACTTCCGCTTGACAATCTGTGTTGGTTTGTTTACGTCCCCCGTAACTTAGCAGTTCGGCAAAAGAATCCGATGGAATAAGTACCATACTTCAAAAATAACTACTGGGATCGGTTTGTTCAAGGCGTTGCTCCAGCTTAGCCGCAGTCCAATGACTGAAATGATTAAAAGATGACAGGCAAAGAATCTACACCCCACTTTAATAGTGTTACATAAGAATAAAGCGGCGAGCTGGCAGAATCGTTAGCACGCCGGGCGAAATGTTTAGCGGTATTTCGTCTTTACGTTCTGAGTTCAAATTCCGCCGAGGTCGACTTTGTCTTTCATCCTTTCGAGGTCGATAAATTAAGTATCAGTTGCGTACTAGGGTCGATCTAATCGATTGTCCCCCCCCCCTCCTCAAAAAATTTCTGGCCTTGTGCCTAGAGTAGAAAAAGTTACATAAGATTAATTACATATCCGTAGTCATGTGGAAATAATAAGTCCCTTCCCTAACCAAATGTCACACCAGAAACACCAGTTTCCACTTCTCATGGCACTAACATTAATCTCTTTGTGCTATGGTTCCCAATTTAGAACAATGTTGACGCATACCAACATAACCTATTCGAGTGACAATCCTTCGTGTCATATGAGTTGGTCTTTGTAATGCAATCAACACGCAGCGTTGTGATTGGCCTCTTTTTTTGTCTCCGTCGAAACGCTGCCGGAAGTAAGCAAGGCCAAAATTATTTGGAAAAATGAAAATTTTTTTGTTATGTCCACAAACGAACCTACCTACATACAGCCTGAATTGATTCAGACAACTGGCGACTCTCATCTACTCATACAACGTTTTCTTCAAATTCATGCATTAAACAGATTTTTTTTTTACTTCTAGTTTGTATCGACATTTTATGACCTGCCCTGGTTTCAGTTTGTGACAACGACCTTGTTATATAATATGATTAATGTCCTCACGAAGCCAATGGATGTGTATATATTTTACATAAGTATTAGCTGACATAAACATAGTACTGTGCCCAGGGGCAGATATATAAAATGAACACACCCACACGTTTGGTGTTGGATTAACTCAGAGTCGCAAGAGACTGTCGCGACTAATAATAACTTCCAAATCACTGTCAATACTATTCTTCTTAAAGAATAATAATTTTGTTCTCTACCAAATGTATTAAGTAATCCTCCAATTTAATGTAAAAATGGTAAACACACACACACATTTTTTTTGTCTGAGTCCTTAGCCTGCGACCATGCTGGAGCGGTTTGGTCAAACAAATCAACCCCCAATACTTATTTTTAAACATCGTACTTCTATCAGTCTCCCTATGCCGAACCGCTAGATCACATGGGTGTAAACAAACCAACACAGAATGTCAAGCGGTGAGCAGCAGTCACAATGCCGCGCAATGGGACTGAACCCGGAACCATGCAGCTGGAAAGTAAACGTCTTACCACACAGCCACGCTTGCGCCTATTATATATCTCTCTATATATAAACGGCAGTTTGTCTGTCTGTGTGGCTGTCAGGTTGTACCCTCATCCTGACCATGGCTTTCAACCGATTCTGATGAAACTTACACACACATAGCCCAATGTCATAATACAAAACTAACGCAGCGAAAATTTTGAAAAGCTCCCCCAGTTCTGAAAAAAATTGATAAATTCGACATGGGGTCGAGAATCTAAGCTGTTTATATGCAACACATTGTCTGTCGGGAGACAGCGAGGAACATCGTATACATAGAAGTATTCGAGTGAAGAGAAGACATTGCAACCTACACATGCGCCTTCGTTCCCTAGAGGGAAAGAACTAGATTGGGATTAGTCGTTGCGTACTAGGGGCTCTTACATACCCGGGCAACGCCGGGCTATGCTGCTAGTATATATATATATATACACACACACACATATACACACAGAATTTACAAAAAAACGAAAGACGAAGACAGGTGTATAAACAATGGTAAACAGAGAGAGTGCCGACATTATAAAAGTCTTCTAAACATTCGAGAGAACGTGAAATAATTCATTTTTGAAATTATCTGAGTACCGGCACACAAAAAACAAAAAAAACAAACAAACTAAGTAATTAGAGCTTGTTCCTTTGAACGGTACTTGAATTACTTGTTTCTTAATTAATGTGTGAATACCTGAGCATTTCACGCGTTGCTTGGCGTAATTCTCAGGTACGATTAGCGTGAAACTGTGTGCGACAAGGTCGTAACTATAAATCAAAAGTACAATCCATCCGGTGACCTTTTGTACACTTTCTGCGCATGCTATTTCTCTCACAAGGTATCGTTCAGATTGAAGGCTTTAGAAAATGAAACTTGCTTAAGATTCCAAGCAGTAATATGGAACTCGAGACCTCGTGGTTGTGATGCGAACTTACCATTTGTTCATACGGGCACATACATATATGTGTGTGTCTGTATGTGTATGTATGTCATTCAGTTTATTTCAAGATTTCTTGCCAATAGAGGAAGAACCGGTTTCTAACCTAGATCCAAGGCTCATTCATTGGAATTTCAACTTGAACAACATGCTATTTTTGTTTGTATGTATGTGCAGATTTGTATGTTTTATGTATCTATTCTCATGCATATAGTTGCATATTTAGACATGCTCATATATATTTAAATGATAAACTTCTGGAAAGTTTTACAGATTTTTATAGATGTATGTATGTATATGAATGAGAAATTAAGACAAACGTGTTTATATTAGTTCCATTTAGATGCTTGACCAGAACGGATCATCAGAGAACATTTTATTGCATTATGCGTGTGTGTGTTTGTGTGTGTGTGTGTGTGTGTGTGTGTGTGTGTGTGTGTGTGTGTGTGTGTATGTTGGCCTGTTCATCTAGCAAGCAGGGTTGCATCACTCGAAAGCTAAAACACTGCGAAGAGCATTGTGACCAGCGATGTATATCAATATCAGATATTCTGCTCGATAACGTGTGTGTGTGTGTGTGTGTGTGTGTACATATGCATTGTAAGAAGTTTGCTTCTCAACCACATGGTTCCAGGTTCACCTTTGGACAAGTGTTTTCTACTACAATCTCGGACTACCTAAAGCCTTGTGAGTGGATTTCGTAGAGGCAAAAGAGACTGATAGAATAAGCACCAGGTTTAAAAGAAAAAAAAAAGAACTGGGATCGATTCGTTCGACTAAAATCTTTCAAGGCGTGCCCCAGCATGACCGCAGTCTAATGACTAAAACAAGTAAGCGATCACACACACACACACACACACACACACACACAGAGATTTCAAGGAGACCAGTGTTGATGGTAAAATCGACAAAAACAGTAATGAATTTGCCATGTGGTGTGGAAAGTTCAACGTTTTGGACATAAATCTTCGGATAAAAATTGATTGGTGAGAAATTAAAGAGCGACAGCAGGGTTTTACATCTTCTTAGAAAAAAACAGGCTATACTCCCCACGGCGAGTTCACTGTGTGATTTATATAATGTCGATTATATCATATACATACAGAAGCTGTAAAGTTTTAGGTATATGGAGGATGGACTCTCGTAATGTTAATGATTTCGCAAGATGTACTTTGTAACGTGTAATGTAATAATTTCATATGTGATTTAAAATCGTTACTTCTTGAGTTTTAGGGAATTTCTTGCATTAAAGCTATCTCGTCTTGAATTAAAAAATTTTCATGATTCAAAAACAGGCATTTCCCTAAGTGACTCTTCATTACAAGGGGATTTTAAAGGTCTGTGGTTTGCATCTAAAAAGAAAATTGCCTATTTTTCCATTCCGTTCTCGACAGTATGCCAGCCTTTGGCAGCTAACACACTCCTTATTGTTGGTTTGATACAGATCTATACCTTGTAATTATTAAGAGGAGATGGACATATTTAATGCAATTAGCATCAATAATATAATTAAGAAATACTAATTTGGTGAGCAGAGTAAACCATTAGCTCAATGGCTGATATCGTTTTTATCATTTCGACATGTAGGGGAAACAACACCGGAAAATTTTCTGTATTATTAGGCCTCTTCAGTGAAGCGCAGACTTCGCCGTACTTGCTGAAGTAGTGTTGGCAGAATATAGGATGACTTAGTAATTACTGTAACCCAAGTAGGTGTGGAAAATTATAGTAATATTTTAGAAATAATTAATAGGGACAGAAGCAGCATTAATACCAAAATTTATTTATCCTCACTTAAAAGTGGATTTTGTGTTAGAACACAGAATACTATGTTATTTACCTTGAGAGAACCTCTCATATGGACTCGTGGTGCATAAAAGCACTCGTGTTTATATCGTTAGCGGGCGATATATGGCAGTAGTACATTTATCCTCGTTTATCATGGTGGTTTGGTTCTAAATGAGTCATCTCCATTTACGTCCCCGTAAATAAAGTGCATGGAGTTTGTTAGGATCAGGCATGTTAGTAGGGAACGAATAGTAGATTCATTGACACCAAATTCGCGGCTCACAGCAACGAAGCTTTCACCGTCTCGTATTTTCTTGATCATATCTGGCTTTTCCTGTAGAGAATACTATCGTCTGAGCTGTGTGTTAGGATCCACCGCTTTCATATTTTTTCTGATCACTGGTCTGACGTTGATGGGTACGAATAGGTAAATCCGTATAAAAAAATATATACTGCCTCGCAGCACGTTGATGTAAACACAAGCGATAGTCCGTGGATTCTGGGTAGGTTGCGGGGACGCGTTTCTACGGTACTAGTAAATTCTTTAACTGATCGCCGACCCGTGCTATCACGGATCAATCCGTGATAAGCCTAGCATGGTTAATAATTGAGTGTACCATGTTATTACGGATCAGTGATAAACGAGCCTACATATAATAGTGCTATCCTAACTCGAGTAGGCATGGAAAATTGAGCATATTTAGAAATATTCAGTTTTCAAGCGAATGGTGTCGCTGGGTGAGTCGCAGTGCTTTGTTATGTCCCCCACCCGAGTGAACTAAGAAGCTTTCTACCAGGAACGTAACTAAACACCGGTAGCTGGTTTGAACTCCTGACCTATAAAAATGTTTACCCCAAATACTTCGTCAGCTGTTCGTTGATCATAGGTTGAATGAGAGGCGTGTTATAGCTGTCCGGTGACGTTTGCTGTTTATTGGTTTATTTTGCAGCGAACGCACTAAAAATTGTCTAGTAGCTTTTAAATCATTGCTATTGAAATAAGTTCAAATTAAATTTGAGCTTAAAATACCTTCAATATCCATATTTGTATAAGTATTCTATTTGTTGCTTTGTCTCTGACACGATTTCTTTTCATTATTTACCTCCCTTCTTCATTTTATACTCTTCCTCAGACTTTACTCTTTACTCTTTTACTCGTTTCAGTCATTTGACTGTGGCCATGCTGGAGCACCGCCTTTAGTCGAGCAAATCGACCCGAGGACTTATTCTTTGTAAGCAAGCCTAGTACTTTTTCTATCGGGCTCTTTTGCCGAACCGCTAAGTTACGGGGATGTAAACATACCAGCATCAGTTGTCAAGCGATGTTGGGGACGCACACACACATACACATATACGACGGGCTTTCAGTTTACGTCTACCAAATCCACTTATAAGGCTTTGGTCGGCCCGAGGCTATAATAGAAGACACTTGCCCAAGGTACCACGCAGTGGGACTGAACCCGGAACCATGTGGTTCGTAAGCAAGCTACTTACCACTTCATTTTACCTCTTTCATTATTTATTCTCTTTTCTCTGTAACTTCTTTCTTTCTTATAATACTTTTAATGATAATAATAAACCGACTTCATGACTTCGTCGTGACTTTTAGTTATATCCGCTTTGTTGCTATGTTACCACTAATATTTCGTAGGCATTGGACAAATCAGAGACATTTGCTACTATGTTTTCATATAAACGATAAGGTCTCATTGTAATAATATCCTCGCCTCTCGCAACCTACATTATATTTGCTTTGTTTGGCGCAACATGCATTGTAACCGCCATGTTTTTCAATGTTTTTTGTATATAGTATGCGCGAATCCTTCTGGATAATGAAGAAAGAATTTCGAAACGTTCTTGCTAGTTCTAGATCAGTGGAACTTAACCGAGGTTCTTATGATCCATGGGGTTCCCGCAAGTAAAATAGTACATTGGGGATGCACAGTCGTATTCTAAATGTTCATGAAAATTTTTCTTTTGATGTATTTATAGTGAGGAATAGCTAAGTTTCTTTCTCTAACATTTTACGAAGTTCAACTTACACAAGTTATCGTGTGCAAAACAAGGTCGGAATTTTGAAAAGAACATCGATAAAACTAGTTTTTACTCATCGAATGGGGTTTGAGGATCCACCAGAATAGAATGGTGATCAAAGAGGACCATAGGCAAAAAATGGTTGAGAATCACTGTTCAATACAATATTTTAAATATGTTTATTTGTCTCCACTCGTTTTTCTTTTCTTTTTTAATTTTTTTTCTCTGGGATCACTGTGTAGTTTAGACGCTATACTCCAGATTCGAGTTTTGTAGCATCATATCTCCTTGCAGAACGGTCTTCCATTCTGCCTTAAAGCTCTTAATTCTAATGAAACGGCTGTTAGGTTTGTTGTGCATGACCATAGGCTATGGGTGATCTAATAAAAAACATTGTAAGACGTATTGCCACTCGTATTTTCGTATCACTTTCGTAATCATTCAGTAGTTGCGTTGCCCAGAGTGAAATAGCTATTGGTCACTTTCGCAGGCAGCATAAAAATATCCGAGTGAAAAGGAAGGTATCCCTGAAATGTCAGTAGTAGGTGGCGAATGTTAATCTTGTTTCCGTAGTTTCTTCTACCTGATCGTCGTCAGGTCTTACCCCAGTTTTCGTTTGAATAGGTTAGAGTGTCTGCTCTTTCACCTTTTCTGGAAAGAAGCGCCCCTCTGAACTGAGCGCCTGTCTACTGGAGAACTCGTTATGCAATCTGCGGCATCTGAAGAGATATCTCGATGATTTGTGATGGCCGTTAGTGAGGTATAATTTCTTGCAGCGTAGCTCGTTTCTTTAACTGAAATGCAGCCCTGGGTTTAGCGAAGATCGAGATTGGATGCCTGGCAGCTAGAATGTTGTCATTTGTTCAAAGTATTGAACGCGACTGGCATTAAGCCAACACTTGTATAGAATGTAGTGCTCGAACGATATTTTCGGAAAACTCTGGATATCAGTGAGAACTAACTGAAAAGCTTACTCTGAGGACTTTTCAGTGTGGCAGTTATGGACAAGTTCCAGAAATCCTTCATCTGGCAGTGCTACTGGCGGGCATTGCCGATTCGTGACCAACTCCAAGATGTGTGCAGAACTATGAAACTGTTCTGTACGTAGTCATTCATTGTCCGAGCATTGCTGACTCGTAGGGTTGATCAGCTGTTGTCGCGTTTTGGACGGATCTAGATATCAACCAAATCAACTATGAGGATTTCTCTACCTCTTTTCTTTGGTCTAGAAAAACGGGCAATTTTCCTCTGGTGACCATGGCAAAAGAAATTGTATGATAGACAAGATAAAAAGGGCAAACGAACACCTTTCTCTTTGGCCAAGTTTTCAATGTGAGATTGGTGAGAGGGGTGCTGTCGCCAAGTGAATTTATTGAAATGTGAGTTAGAATACCGAGACTGATCTATGTGAATATGTCTGTTTTCCATTTACACCTGCAGATCAGAGAACGTTACTGGTAGACGGTAGGGTAACTCAGGATTTCTGGGCTTCTTTGATTGGCCTTAGGTGGATGTCTCCTCAAGGGAAGATATCCATTCCAGACCATAAAAAAACTTGTTTTATATACGTTTTTTTTCTTATCATAGTCAATTATGCGTATATACAATATATTTTGGTGATTGTAATTTGTGCTTCACTCGTCGCCCTTGTGGCAAATGAAAGAAATCCTTATCGTTATTATTAATTTTAAATCATTTGTTAACATTCAGTAGGTTTGTCACCTGTATGATGACAGTGATTTGCACGTCTTAAATACGTACGGCTGCTGCTTAATGGCGACATTTGAAACAGCTCGTTATTAAACGTGATCTCGGACGCCATAAAGCGATTATAAGAATTCGCATTATTGGCTAATAAAAACAAATCGAGAAACGGGAAACAAACAACTGGAACTGTTCTAAATCGTCTGTCTGTCTGAAGTATCTGTGTAATAAAGATGTGTTCGTAACGTCTTGAGTGAGTGGCTGCTTAACAGCAGATTATGCTTGTAGTATCAATTGGTGATTGTTATCCCTGTTACAGCGTTCTCTGCTGGAAATAAAATGACATTCATATGGGCAATTTTGAATCAATAGAATGGAGGGCTTCCTTGAAGAAGAAATCGCTAAAACTTCAGTCACACTTAGTTTTTGAAATGCTTGTTAAGGCAAATAAATCACCGCCGTCGTCGCCACTGCATGAAAAGAACAGGAACAGCAAACTGACGGCTATGTGTAATATCATCAAATTCTACGCATTATTCTTAGTGACATGGAAAAATGGCTGACATAAATGAGTGATAGAGCAAGGCGTGTATTTATTATTATCATCTCCGCACTTAAAAATCTCAGACTTCATGTCTAAGAAAAAAATAAATATATTATACATATAATTATCATTAAGAAATCATCTTTGTCGTCATTTACTATTAAAGAAATTATTGTTATTATTGTCGAAGACAAAAATATTTTCGTTTAGCCATTTAGCAATCCAGTACGAGTGGTGAAAAGGGTGGGCTTTGATTAAGCCAGCAGGCAAAACGTTGTGCGACCAAGTGGATAGAGTGGCTTGTACCGCTGAGTTAATGGCGGAGGTCATGTGTTACTGACGCGTGTATGTATGTCGTATGTTTGCGTGTGTATGTATATATGTATGTTCTATGTTTATGTCTCTGTGTGTGTGTGTATATATATATGTATATAATTAGCTTTCGACAAGAGGTATGCATTCAGTTCTTAAGCATTTTTCATTAAGTTGATATATAAAACTGATTAAGCATACATATTACTTCACATGTCACCACGCGAGCTTTTGTATTTTATGTGAAGTTTGTACGCGTGTGTATTTTTACACACGTTTATCAATTTGAACTTTGAATCAGCCTACACCACTTATAATGTATTAAGCACCTATTTGGTTTTCTTTTTTTTTTTAATTTCTGCAGTGGAGGGGCGATATATTTGTCACCTATTAAATTCCCGACATGTTCTACAAAACGTTGAAAAATCAATCCCAAAAAAACCCCAGAGAATAATATAAACAAGAGATCATGTCTTGCTACTTTAAACTTGAGATTTCGTATACTGTTTGGTAGCCACTGCTGTTAGTCTATCCCCTCCTCCACTTGCTTTCAATTTATAAGAAGACAGCATTGAAAGGGACGATGTATGACTTCTCTCTCTTCTTTTCTTTCTTTCTCTCTCTCTTTCTTCTACTCTGTCTCCATGCTCCTCTCCCGACAGCAGATGCTGAAAGAGGTGCGGAATAATGTGACTATTTATTGATCATTTCGATGCATGTTAACTCAAATGTAGATCTGCTCTCGCTTCTTTTGAGATTGTTGAATATCTGACATCCATTAACATGGACTCGCCCTTTCGACCTCTCATGTCTGTCTGCGTTCTATATATATATATATATATATAAATATATATATGTATTTTTATGTGCCTATGTCTCCATATGTGTATGGGTGGGTGTGAGACATATACAGATATATATTTATACACACATACATAATGTGCAGATTGATACATACGCAAAAGCACGTACATTTTAATAAGATAGGCAATAAAGAATAACATTTTATTTGCTTGTTATTATTATTGTTATTATTATTATTATTTAATTGTGCTTTTAATTACTTCTAAAGGTTTATGTTTTATTTGCAGGTCACTGCCTTTTGTTTTACATTTTTTGTGTTAGCAATCATTCCCCGACATTTTTTTTTTGTCTCACCTCTTCTGCTCCTCAGCACGACCACCACTTTCAACCGTACAATAAAGCTCCGAGCCAAAGAAGGTGCCTCTACGTGGTCATTTAACATTGTAGAAATAGCAGCCACATTTCTCTCGCTCTCAAAATGCACCCCCGTTACTCTGCACCTAAGAAACAGATGAGATGGTCACTGTTGGGATGTCTCTTACATGTCTACTTGCTCAAGGATGACCTGGGGTTAAACAATAACATCATTACGACTATTTTGCTCTCTCTCTCTCTCTCTCTCTCTCTCGTTTCTAGAACTTTCTGCACCATCTGCTTCGGTTGCCTGTTGGGCAACTTGCAATTCTCAGAGAAGATTCTACGCAGTCACATGATATGCTGGAAATAGCAGCCGAATCAGTTCTCAAACCACCCCTTACCGTCTTAAATAAAGCTACAGTGGAAAGTGTAATTGCGTGTTAAAGTTAGTGTCGTCAAATTATGTTATGAGCAACAAATATTTACTGACGAAAGGACTCAATACTTTTAACGGAGTCAAATTTGGCGTAGCTATGTGGTAAAAAGCTTGCTTCCCCACCACATGGTTCTGTGTGGAACCTTGGGCAAGTGTCTTCTATAGCCTTTGGCTGACCACAACCTTCTGAGTCGATTTGGTAGGCAGAAACTAAAAGAAGCCTGTTGTGTGTGTGTGTGTCTGTGTGAGAACCTACCTCTTGACAACTGGGGTTGGGGTGTCTACGTCCCCGTAACTTAGCGTTTTGGCAAAAGTAACAGATAACAGTATTGGGGTCGATTCATTCAACTAAAAATTTCTCAAGGCGGTGACTCAGCATGGCCACAATCTAATGAAACAAAAGATGGTGGGTTGAGTGGGTTTATATACGTGTGTGTGTGTCCATGTTTGGTTTTCCCTTCACTACTTGCTAACCTTAGTGGTTCGACATAAAGAACGATTAAATAAGCGCCAGGTAAAAAAAAAATTTAAAAGGACTGAGGATGATCTGTTCGGCTGAAACTCTTCAAGTCGTTGCCCGAGCATGGCCGCAGCCGTTTTTGCCTTTCTCATCGTTTTTGTCCGGGTTTATGAAAACCGAAGTTAAATCTGCGTTTTGGAGAAACCACTTTAAAAAGATTCTATTTCAACTGATCCGGGAATGTTGATTTACTCAGAATTATTACATTCAAGCAATTCAGAACATGGTTCGAGTTGAGCCCCATAAAACTGTTCCCCTTAAAACATGAGTCACATAACCTATGAGCTTCTTGAAAACCCGTGCTCCCCTGCACAATTGCAGTCAGGTGCCAAACAACAGCATACTGCTTGAAGCATAATATGGTAAATAACGTAATGTGTCAGTTCCGGTAGTTGATGATCAGAAGCGGAGAGGTTGGTAAAACTGCCAAACTCGCCGTCTTCATTTCGGTTTTCGTGTCTCTCCTCATCTGTGGTCAAGAATCTTATGTAATGATCGAAAGAGTACGATCGCGAATGCTAGCAGTCCAAATAGGGTTCCTGCAAAGTTCTCTGGAGTAACATTATTCGACAGGGTGTATAGCTTGGAGATCAGGGAGCCTTTTTAGATCGAGCTGCTACTTGTCTGCATTGAGAAGCGAGTTTATGTATTTCAGACGTTTGATTAGCATTTTGCAGGAAAAAATCGCCACACAGTTACTCCAAGCCGACCAAGGAAGGAATGGCGGGAGACCGAGGGATAGATTATGAATGAGATGGTTGGGGAATATTCATAATATCCGGAAGGGGCAACATGTTCGGCCTAGCAAAGCTTGTGTTTTCGGTAATCTGCATTCACGTGTGTGTGTGTGTGTGTGTGTGTGTGTGAAAGAGAGAGAGAGAGAGAGAGAGAGCGCGCGTGCACACCAACAACCACACACACACACACACACATATGTATGTATATGCAGTTCATACTCTAATGTAACCTTATTTGCTTTTTCAGAAGTATTGAGTTCTTTTATATTTCTTTCGTAAATACAATTATAAACACACTCACATACACGCGGCTAGAATCAGTGTCCAGCCCAAACCGAGCTTTATAATCGCGAACGTCACGTTTATTTAAGACGCAGTATATCTCGAACTGTATTATGCGCTCTCCCGCCGCCTTTTTTTCGAGATGATGTGTGATTTGGTGGAGATTTGGGTGCTATATCTAGAAATTAATCAAACGCGCAGAGGCTCCCATGTTGGCGCATTATTGTAACGTTTGTTACGTTACCATTCACACACACACGTATGTATGTGTGTGTGAAAACCTAGTAGACTATTTCTACGTAGATTGAAAAAAAGAAAACCGATGAACAGTCTTAATCAATTTTCGATTCTTATTGTGCTCTCATCAGCGTTGTCTACATCTTTTGACCAATCAATCCAAGAGAAATTAGCTTCGAGCTACTAATATATAATATATTTACTGTATTAATATATAATATATTTGTTCTTTATTGAGGTTCTAAATTCTGGTACGGTTAATCCTTGTCTAGGGATTCCTAATTTACAGAGGATTTCTTGCAGGTCTATTACAGTTGCTTATAACGGCTCACGATCGTAAGGTTGTGACTTCGATTCCAGGCGGTGCTTTGTGTCCTACTCAGCTGGCAAAAATGTACATGGGATTCAGAGGACCAGCCTTGTCACATTCCTTAAGGGTACGCGTGTCTGTGGATTGCTCAGCCACTTGCATGTAAAGTTCAAGAGCAGGATTTTCCTTTGATCGAAACAAACTGGAACCCTCGTCGTCGTAATGGATAGAGTGCCATCGGAGTTGTTAATTTATTCTAAAGGAATGCTTTTATTATCTTGTATGGAGAGACGTAGATCTTTTTTGTTTTCTTTCTCAGGAACCCTTCTGTTTGGACAATGCAGATTATTTTCTCAAATTTCCAAAACTTTCAGTGATCAGAAAATATAATCTTGTAATTGGTACCTGTCATGAACCGAGCTCGATTCGATTGGCTACACTCTCGCTCTCCTACAAATGCAAGAAATAAAGATTATATTGTTACTTTTTGTCTTTTGATATAGTTTGAAAAATCACGAATATCTCAGCTTCAAAATCTTCAAACTCCATACCTACGTAACAAACAGACCTTGTTAAATTTCTTCCAACCACTTGCAATATTTGAAAATCTACCAGATTTTTTTCATATTTTCTACACTGATGTAACTTCTTTATGATTAATTTCTTAAAAAAAAAAAAATGAATGTGATCTTCGTTATCAGCATGCAAAACTACGTCTTTAGAAAATAATCTGGTGAAAATTTGAAATACTTCAAGTAGTTGGAGGAAATTTTACAAGATCCTAACAAACAATTGTTAGTAAGTATATTTACTGGCAATGATGTGGTAAATTTGAATGAATATCGTACCTTTTGTAGATCAGTAATGACCACTTGGTAGGGCGTTGTCATGCCGCAGTAAAATGTTTGGTATACAGTTACCGATCTAGTTTTAAATTCTGTATTTGTTGGCATAAAAGACGCGTTTTAATTTCTGCAGCGCATATCCAGGAGAAAATGTTTTTAGTGCTTTACTGCATTAATTAATAACTTTGCATGTAGGACTCTGGGTAATTTTTTTTAAGTGCTGGTGGGATTCGTTCAAATATGGTACTTATTGTTTAACCCTACGTCAGTCCTGATCACGCATGTTGATAGGTACCCCAGCCATAAGACTATATAGTTCGATGTATCTAGGTTTTTTCTATTATGTTTTCTAAAAATTTATTTTAGGCACAGACGTAGCTGTATGGTCAGATGTTTGCTTCCCAACCACATGGTCCTGGGTTTAGTCCCACTGCGTGGCACCTTCAGAAAATGTCTTCTACTATAGCTTCGGGCCGATCAAAGCCTTGTGAGAGGATTTAATACACAGAAACTGAAAGAAACCCGTCCTATTGTATACCTACTTGTGTGTCTTTGCGTCCGTGCTCGTTCCCCCACCACCGCTTGACAACTGGTGTTGGTTTGTTTACGTCCCAGTAACAGCAGTTTGGCAAAAGAGACCGATAGAATAAGTACCAGGTTTTAAATAGAAAAAGTATTGCGGTCGATTCATTCGGTTAAAAATTCTTGAAGGCGGTGCCCCAGCATGGCCGCAGTGTAATGATTGAAACCGGTAAAAGGTAAAATCTAGTAGATGAAGAGTAATACTGACAACTTTTTTGTGAATTCTGCGAAAATGGTGTTAAAAATGGAAGAAGACCCGTTATTCTTGGGTTGCCTGCAGAGTGGGGATCTGGTCTGAATATTTGCAATGCAATGAACTCTAATAAAAGGCACTCGAACCCAGCAAATGGTATAAAATTTACTCTGACGATTTCAGATTATAGGTGCAGGGAGATTTGGCTACTGTTTCTTGCAGGATGAGTAACTGCGTAGAATATTTCTCGTTGGCTAGTCGATGACAATAGTTTTTAATTTTAATATAAGGTCATTTGTTTGTATAGGAGAAATGTGGCTGATTAAAACGGCGCAATTCACGGACGACTGCTCCTGATTTTATCAACTGCGTAGAAGAGCAAGGCAAAGTCGATCGGTAGGAGGACGAACAAAGAAAATAATGATTTCAAAATTTGGCATAGGACTAGCAGGTTTTCGATGGAAGGTGGGGAAGTTGAGTACATTTACTCTAGTACTTGTATTTATTATAACAAGTCCGAAAGGATGAAAGGCAAAGTCGACCTCGGTAGATTTTGAACTCAGAACATAAAGATAGACGAAATGCCGCTAAGCATTTTATCCAGCTGCTAACGATTCTGCCAGCTCGCCGCCACGAACAACGAAAATAATACTCTGTATATGTACTCAAGGACTTTCTCAACCCACCGTATGCATAATTCAATTTTCAAGTATTTTATATCTCAAAAGTTATTTCCCCTCTCTATTTTGAGCAGAATTAATCATTAATTATATGATTTTAAAATATACTCTTGTCATCTCAGGTGAAAATTTTTGTATATTGAAATTGTTTGGTTTATTTGATTAAATAGAATTTCCTGTTGTAACTTGTATGTTGGTATCCGTTTTACTACACAGGAAAGGAGTATTTCAGGGCAGCAGAATTAATCGTATCAATCCAAATGGAAAGAAAAAAGCTAACCAGAGTCACATTCGGGACGGGTGACTAATATCTGCCAGGTCAGTCCCTCACCGTTTTACGACTCTGACTGGCGTCGTGGGGGGGCGTATTTTGAAGCATTTCAGGTCTGAAGGCACTCGATTTCCCACCCCCACCCTCCGCTAGAGGTAGAGCTACCGTATTTATCGGTCCCGAATTGAGTGAACGATAAAGCAGAAATCAATCGGATTTGAAGTGAGGGCGCAAGATTACCGCACTGTGCACTCTAATAACTCTGTTACCTCGCCATCTATGAATTATAATACAAATTTATATCAGTGTTTGGAGTTATTCTTTTATATGTTTCAGTCCAATGACTGTGGCCATGCTGGAGCACCGCCATTATCATCATACTTGTAAAAGAGTGAACCCGTTTCCCACTTAATACTCTCGCATTCAATTTTAATTAATTACGATTTTTGAGTTGTGTCCCTTGCCAAAAAGGGAATCAATGGTGTTCATGATTTTCCCCTTAAATTACTGGTTTAATTTTAATGAATCAAGCGATTTTTTTTTGTGGTTCACTATATTGAGCATGTTAGCCCCGGCCCCACCTGACTCTACTGACTATTCTGTAAAGATAGATTGCCAGAGAAATATGATAGCCATTTAGGGAGGTGTAACATCTTGGAATTTTACCTGTCTAAGTGTGTCATTTGGTGGCGATATGTATGTGTATGTGTGTAACTTTCAGACTAAATTGTGTGGAGAAAGAAGTAAATAGCTAAATAAACAATCCAGTACAGTGCGATACGAATATGGAAAATTTTTTTCTGAACACACACATACACACACACACACACACACATTCGGGCGAATATATTGCACGCACGTACACACACACACACACACACTCTATCTCTCTCACGCACACACACACACATTACATAACAGAAGATACACAGAAAATCTCCATACATATACACATACAGTGTTGAATTTTTCCATCAAACAAGTCCAATATAGTGTAAGTAATTCAAACACGTTATAGAGTTTATTGCTTATTTCTTCAGAACTTAAGAATTTTTACACACTTATTCGCATATTTCTCGATGAAATATATTGATATAATTATGGGAAGAAAAATGGCCACAAACACACAAACACTCCCTCTCTTTCTCTCTCCTTCTCAGCGTTACTCTCTCTCTTTCACACTCTCGTTTCTGCTGTGCAGTCAGTAGATTTCCGTTTATATGTTGAAAGCTTCTTCTAAAACAGCTGTTTTTGCTGGTCGGCTTCCTCCCTTTCTTGCCATTGGCTCACTGTTTAATGTTTTGGTCGGTGACGTACGAAGAAATGTATACCATGACTAAATCTACCCAGACTTGAGTCTGCCTGAGTTTCAGTTACCCACAAGCACTCAAAAACACTCTGGATCTGATAAATCCATTGAACGGATAAATTTATATATACATACACACACGTGTATACAAATATATATATTATATATATATATATATATATATATATATATATATATATATATATATATATATATATATTATATATTTATTTATATATATATATATATTTATATATTATATTTATATATATATATATATTGTTATATTTCGGAATGGTCATATAAAAAATCTTGCACAACAAATATTTAAACGTACTTTATATATATATATATATTTATATATATATATATAGATTATATATATTTATATATAATATATATATTTATATATCTATATTATATATATATATATATTATACATATATATTTATATATATATATTTATTTATATATTTATATATATATATATTTATATTTATATATTAATATTTATATATTTATATATATATTTATATATTATATATATATATATATTTAATATATAATATTTATTTATATATTTATATATATAATATATATTTATATGTATATATAATATATATATTTATATTTATATTTATATATAATATATATATAATATATATATATATATGTATTTATATATTATATATATATTATATATATATTTAACAATTAAGGATATAAAATAATATAAATTTATATATATATATATATATTTAATATATTTATATTTATATATTAATATTATATATTATATATTTAGATATAATATTTATATATATATATTTATATATATATATTTATATATATATATTTATATATATATATTTATATTTTATATTATATATTTATATTTATATATATATTTATATATATATATTTATATATATATTATATATATTTATAATATATATATATATATAATATATTTATATTTATATATATATATATATTTATATATATATATTATTATTATATATATTTATATTTATATATATTTATATATATATATTATATATATATATAATATATATAAAATATATAACATATATATTTACGATTCTTTTAGCAAATCTTTTCGCTCATTAATAAATTGTTTCTTTATTGGGTTTAAAGGGGAAAGTGAATACATTCTTATTCTTCTGCCCCCTTTTTTTTTGTTTTTATTTGAGTAATTTTGTCGATTTGGGAAGGATTATTAAGTAATTCTCTACTCGAACATTCAGCATTGGTTTCTTGACTAAAGGAATTAGAAAATGTCGCTGTGACATTCAAGCTTCTCCCAGTGGTGATAACAACGTAATGGAAGAATTAATGAACTGAGCTCGCCAACAAATGGAATAGAGTTATCTATTTATTCATTTAGTAATTTAATAATTAGCGAAGGTGAAGCTGAAATGAGGTTGTGATCTGTCACATTAACCAGATGAAAGTGCTTCCTGTTGGAAACTTTGATTCTGTCACAACTTTGTGCTGGCTCCCTTGTTTTTCTACAGCGCTTGTAAATTGATGGTTTCTAAAAGTGTAGAAGACAAAAGGTTTACGATGGATGGTTGAAATTGTTTGACTTTTATGTCTGTCTCCAGTCAAGGAAACAAGAAAAGTGACTAAGAAATGATTCCAGTTGGAAATCAACACGGTACGCCATGAGCTTGTCTCTGATACAAGGAAACCCAACTTTTAATGTGATTGCATGGCGTTCATTAATTCTCTCATAGTCAGTGGTGACGCAAGGGGTGTTCTGTCGTTATAATTGCAGGTTGGTGGTAGAATCGGAAGAACATCGGACAAAATAGTTGTGGTATTTGGTTATTTCCCTTTACGTTCTGAGTTCAAATCCCGCGCATGTCTACTTTGTTTTTTCTCCCTTCCAAAGTCAATAAAATACTGAGATCGATGTGATCAATCATGGCATAATAGGCGGTGGCCCAGCATATCTTCAGTCAAATAACTGAAATAAGTAAAAAAAAGAAACTGGGATTCGATCCCTCTTCATTGAGATTGCTCGTCGGTTAACTCCAGATATGCTCTGATCGTACAGACCCATGATCAAAGGAGTTTCAGTCATGACCATCTCGTCACCCGCCTCCCGGTCGCCAAGCACGGGGTACTTTGACTACATTATGCAATTGTCTTAAGATGGAAGTGTATTCGAGGAAAAGTCAGCTGCTATTTCTAGCGGGTCATGCGACCACGAGAAGTATTTCCTCGTTGATTCGTTATCATATTTTTTTTATATTTGTGTATTTATGCAAGAAACCAGTTTATTACTGGTACTTGTAATAAAACAAGTACCAGTAATGATGCGGTTGGAATTAAAAAGAAGAAAAAAAAAAGCAGAGATGAGATACCAGTTTCTGCCGTCACATTTCAAAGAAAAAAATTGATGATGATGATGATGATGGTGCTATACCACCTAAAAAAAGAAAAATTAACGCATGTTCAAGTATTTATAAAATTTATAGTTAGATGGTATAATTTAAAAAAGAATAAACTACTTTTAAGTAATATAGATTTTAATTTTCTCTAAATTTGGTTTAGTTTAATTTACTGCTATCGAATTACGTGTGTGTGTTTGTGTGTGTGGGTGTTGCGTATGCATATGCGAATGTGTTTATATACATATGTATTCACACACATATGCACATACGTACATACACACACACATATGTACGTACGCATACACAAACGTCATTTACAATACGATCAATTTTTTAAAATTTCCTTTTTTTTCCTTAAGAAATTCACATTTTAGTTCCGAAATTCCAGAAGCTTAAATATTTTGACTTTAAAAAAAATTAAGCCATATTGTGTGTGTATATGTACGTATGCACGTTCGTCTATATGTATATACATATGTGTGTATGTGTGTGTGAGTGCCGATTAGTACTTCGTATCTTGCTGTTTATCTATCATTGAAAAGGAGGTAAGTAAACAACCACTTGTACACTGTCCAAGTGTCTCTTACTCCCTCATATATGTTAACTACTGTGGTTTAATCTAGCTTATAAAACAACTGTTAGTTCGTAAACATTTACTTGTATAAAGAAGGTGGAAAAGGAAAAAAACAAACAAAAACGTTCTTTTGTATATCCTGTAGTCACACGATATGCTTATTTATTATCTATATATCATTCATTAATTATTATTATTATTATTACATTTTATTTTTATGGATATTCTCCCCTTATTCAAAGATTAAAACTGTCTTTTTATTTATTTATTTGTTTATTGGCCTCCGTAAAAATCTCTGATGCGGAAATAATGTCAAGGAGTTCGTCATTTCCTCGACACCGGTGTTTCTCGTTCGAGCGAATCAAAACATAATACTAAAGCCTCCCTCTATTCGCTCTCTCTGTCTCCCTCTCTCTCTGTCTCTCACGGAAGCCTCCCTCGATCTATTGATATCTCATGTCTAGCTCCGGTGTTTCCCCTGTTAATTTCCGCCTTATTAAGGACGCGAACTGGCTGAATCGTTAGTACATCGGACGAAATGTAGATCGCTATTTCTTTCGGCTCTTTTCGTTCTAAATTCGAATTCTACGTAGATCAACTTCGCCTTACGTCCTTGGGGATGGATAAAATAAAATACCAGTTGATTTGGAAAGTGGGATGCGATGTAATGCCCCCCCCATCTCCTCAAAACTGCTGGCCTTGTGCCAAATGTAGAAACGATTATTTTGTCTTCTTTCTTTCTCTTTCTTGTTTACAACTTTCGCGTACTTACATGTTTCACGCTGTTGTTATTAATATTTTTTAATTAACCGCATATACACAATTTATTAAATGTGCTGCTTAAGAAAAAAAAAAGTAACTAGTTTTATCTTATCAGCTACTGTTATCACTATTTATTTTTCAATTAACTTTCATGCAAAGTAAGTTTCGACGTATTGTGTTCCGGTAACTGGGGTAGAGAGACGGGTTCGAACATCACTTTTACGTTAATTCATTCATTAAAAAAAAAAAAAGTTTCTCGAATTCTTAACAGAAATGATTTAATTGAACTTAATCAGTGCACGTGAAGCTAAAATGTGTTTTGGTTGGGGAAATTAAGGCGGAATCAAGTGCTTTGATATTAGACAGTTATACAACTGTAAGGCTATATATTATTATTTCGATCGAGTCGGTCTCTTGCTACTCTGAGTTTCACCTGCGGGTGTACAGGATCTTCAGGCAAGTTATGACACAGACCGACTCTACGAAAATGGAATATAACATTAGATCTCTGTTAAGAACTCTCCCCACCCCTGACACTTAACGCTAAACATGTATGTGCAAATATATATATACACATATTACTGTTATCTCTGTTAAGTCAGTCACCGGTTGTTGAGCATTTTGTCTCTCGTGACATCCCGAGATTATTGGGAATAGCGAGGAAACAACTCCCGTATTTCCGTTTGCGACCACCTCTGTCGACATATTCTGATACCACTCCTCTCTAAATCACAGCATCTTTTCCCTCACCAGTAAGAACAGGGATTTCCCCTTGCTATGTCCTCTTACAGCAAATTCTACAGTTTCGGTGCAACGAAAACAACTTACCTTCCTAATTTCAATCGTTTTATTCACTCGATAGACACAAATGTTTAGTTACACGCCTAATAATAAATATATGATCGTGTTAACTAAAAGTTCATGTACGCACATACTTGTACACATCATTTGCATCAAGTTAAAAGATTAGAATTAAAGAAAAATAAAACACTGAATGTAATAAACAAACAATGGTTTCGTCAATTAACTTGCACTTTATTTTAGTTAAGAAAATATCTGAAAAACGAGAGTAAACTTGAAAGAATGAAAGAGAGTGATAATGAAATGCAGAAAGAATTAGAAAATGATAGAAAGAAAGAGTAAGGGACAGAAAGAATGAGAGCAAAGACAAGATAGACAGAATGAATGAGAGGCAAAAATGTATGATAGAGAGAGAAAAAGACAGAGAGTGGGGAACTAAAAGTAAAAAAAAAAAAATGATACTCAAAAGACAGAATGAGAGCTTAGACACAAAACATTTGCCACCGTTAGGCCGTGGTCGGCCGTCAAAGTAGGGATCTGACAGTGAAAAATTCCTGTATCGAACGACGCTTGCTGAAAAAATCTCGTCAGTTGAAAGAGTGAATGGAGATTGTGACGTCAGAGGAGAGCATGGAAGTAAAAGAAAGTTTCCTGTTTAGTGAAGAGGGTCTCCCCTACTTTTACTGCTTTCTTTCTTCAGTGGTCGGCCAACGAACAACTCGAATTGATCTTTTTCATTTATTGTTGTCCTTTTCTTTTCTCGCCGTTCTGCATTTTGCTGGTAATTGTAATTCTGATGGTTAGGGAGGGGGTCTTATTATTATTAGACGGTTCTGCTGATTGCAGGATGTACGTATGTGAATGTGTGTATTATATTGATATAGGCGCTTATATTTATGTATTTGTGTGTGTAAAATGTCGGTGTTTATATGTATATATTTATGTCTGTCTGTGTGCGCGCGCATAATATGCGTGTCAGTATGTGTGTACTAACGTGTATCTGTGTATATAATATGCGTGTAGTAACGTATGTATGTAAATATATACATATGCGTGTGTGTGTGTATGCGTAGTCACACATTTCGTAAAAACATTCCGTTGGGGAAGAGTAAACAACTCATAGTGGTGTTCTGTATATTCACTCATCTGTCGCCCTGTGGCAATAACAGAAACCGTTATTAAAAAAAAAAATAATTAAACAAATAAAATAATTATATTTATTATCATGGAGATTCAAATTCGTTATATGTATCCTACCCATTGCTTCTGAACAAGAAGATAAAACCCCCGAATATATTTCGTAAATTTTGTTTCAGTTTTACTTTACTTTGTCTTTTTCTTGTTATTTTTCTCTGTTGTTCATTGAGTGAGGGACAGAGTGAATAAGTAGTCATGGATAACGGGATAGTAATAGGAAGGCGGTGTGGTGTGTGAATGAGAGAGAAAATAAAGTGAAGCAAAAACAGTGAAGAAGTCGGGAATAATAATAATAATAATAATCATAACAATAAATAGAAAAGCAATGAGCGTGTGTTTGTGTGTGTGTGTAAGCTTATGGAAAGAGAAAAAAGAAAAAGTGGCAGGTAAGAAATCTAGAGAGAGGAGGAAGCAGGCTGACAGAGAAAGTAACGGTGACACACAATTAGTTTAGACTCATGCACACATACACATACATTACAGTACCCCTGCATACATACACACAAACGCACACACACGACGCACACGCATAGACGATTCTTACGCGCCCGCGCACACACACTTATATACACATACACACCTACATCCACAGGCATATTCACACAGTAGCTCCAACGCATATAGATACATATACACAGTCACACATATACATATGCTGCTGAGACATACAACGGCTTTTGCACACACACACACACACACTCACACTCACACGCGCGCATACACAAACACGTACACCCAAAGGCATATTTACACAGCAGTTCCTACATAGACACAATCACTTTATATACACACACTTATATAGAATGTACAAGAGTCGCGGTGGTGTTGGTGGGGAGCGCCATGTTGGTCCAGTTCGGGTGGAATTATTGCATCCCAAGAAGGTAGGTGTGTTTATGTGGTAGCTGCGACGGAAAAAAAATTTGATAAACAAAAAACAAAAAAAATACCCAACCAAATCAGCAACTGTAACAACTGTGTGTTTATTGTAAAGAAAATATTATTACTTTCATTTATTACTTAATTCTTTATCTTCGTCATTTGATCTCCAAGGGGATATTATATGTATGAAAGCACAATAATAATAATGTTGAGATTAAAAAAAAATCATCTCCACATTTTTTACGACGAATCAGTTTCTCTCTCTCTCTCTCTTTGGATTTCTATTATTCTGTTCTTATATCTCCTCTCTCTCACTCTGTTCTGTTCTTTATCTCATACTTTCGTCGTCTTCCATACTTTCTTCTCTTCCTTCTTTACCTTCTTTCACTCCTTCACCCTCTCCCCCTCCATACACACAATCGCGTCGCCGTCTCCGCCACCTTCTTCCATCTTTTATTCCCCACCGCCTTCCGTTCCGCTGCCGCCGCCGCCGCCACCACCACCACCACTATCACCGCAATCATTCTCAGCCGTTCAACAACAACGACGACGACGACAACTGCAACAATATTGCCTGACGTCTTTGACGGAGGAAGCAAGCAAGGAGTGGGGTAGTGGCTGATGGGTGGATGGATAGTTGGGAATCTAGCTAAAACGAGTGAATGAGAGAGAGAAGCCAGGAGAGCCATGCTTGCCTGCTTAGGCTTTACTTCGTCTTTACCGGCCAGCCAGCTTACACCAGTCAGTAATAGTCCAAAACACAAGACACAACTGCACCTCTTTGCTCTTACCGGATGCTTTTTCGTTTTCTGTGTCTCTCTTTTTCTTTTCTTTTTCCCTGGGTACGCCGTTGACATGGTGTAACCATTTTACAGCCGACAGTCACCACTCACTAGTTCATCGCCCACCAATTATCATTTCACTATTTTACTTACACATTTTCACTAATCATATATTTCTTTATCTCACTATCTCTCCCACTTCCTGTCTATCTATCTATCTATCTATCTATCTATCTATCTATCTATCTATCTATCCATCCGTTTACCTCTTTGTCTATGTATCCCATCAACCTGTCTATGAATAATCAGCTTCTACCTGTCTATATATTAAAAGTATGTATGCTTATCTATCCATCTACACATTAATATATTTATCTATCCATTAACATGTTCCTCTACCTATCTATACCTATAAACGTACCCTTTTATCTATTGCACGCGTGTTGTTAGTGACTCATTGTGAAGCCGACACTCAACATACCTTGTGTGTTTACACACATACACACTACAGTTACCTTCAAATGTTTCTAATGGGGATAAATAGGTTCTTATATGAAAATACTAGCCACACACCTCTCACTCATTCCCTCTACTGGTCATTCATTATATCAGTTATACAATTAATCTAACGATCAATCAATCAAGTGATTTGTTGGTATTTTGCTGGACAATAATAATGGCACTCCGTCGGTTACGACGACGAAGGATTCCGGTTGATCCGATCAACGGAACAGCCTGCTCGTGAAATTAACGTGCAAGTGGCTGAGCACTTCACAGACACTTGTATCCTTAACGTAGTTCTAGGGGGAGATGCAGAGTGTGACAAGGCTGGCCCTTTAAGATACAGGTACTACAGAAACAAGAAGAGAGAGTGAGAGAAAGTTGTGGTGGAAGAATATAACAGGGTTCGCCACCACCGCTGTCGGAGCCCCGTGGACCTAAAGATGTTTTCGCTCAATAAACACTTACAGCGCCCTGTCTGGGGATCGAAACCGCGAGTCTGCTGCCCTAACCACTGGGTCATTGCACCTCCACACTGAACAGTACTCATCAGAATCGATAGGATACGTATCTGTAGGTTATGCATAGGTCATCCAAATCTCTCACATATCATCCTCATCATTGCTTTAACGTTCACTTTTCAATGCTTGCATGGGTTAGAGGGAATCCATTGGGGTGCGTTTTCTACAACTGAATGCCCTTCCTGTCACCGACCCTCACCTATTTCCAAGCTAAGCAGTATTTTCCCCACAGCCAGGCATGTCTTTATTGAATGTTGAATATGAATGACATTCATTTACAACAGTCACATGATGTCAAGGTAAAGAGACAAACATACACACTCTCACACATACACATGCATGCAATGGGCTTCTTTCAGTTTCCATCTACTGAATCCACTCAAAGCTTTTAGTTGACCTGCAGCGAGAGGAGAATAATGCTTGTCCAAGTGCCATGTATCAGGTTTGAAACCAAGACCATATAGTTGGGAATCAAACTTCTGAACCACACAAAAAAATTTAACTAGTTTCAAAAGTGGAATATCTTTTATGCTATGAAGCAGGAAAATCCCTTATATTTTGGACATTTATCCTTTTTCAGAGTGAGAGAGAGAGAGAGAAAAAACAAGGGTCTCATCACTGTTGGTGTTATATTTTGTTGACAAAGGTCATCACCAGTTTCCTTAGATTATTTTGTTTAATGTGCTGTGTTGTTTAGCGCCTCAGTCCTGATCAAGCAGATGTATGACCAAAGGTTGTTTCAGCTACATCTATGAACATCACATCATTGTTTTGATCAGACAATGTTTTCTTGACTAAACTATTCAACATGTCCTGTTTTGTTACCTTTTTTAAAAGAGTAAGTTTCAGAGAAATTTTTCCAGCAGGTTGAAAAACTAATCAGAGATTTCTCTTTGGCTCTTTAAGATAATTTATTTTCATGTATGTTATATGGCTACACCAAGAGAAAACCCTTGAGGGATCTTCAGTTTCCCAATATCCTAGTGTGAACTTTTTTTAGGTCATCAGATTATTTCTTTTTCATTTTTAATTTCAGGTTTTCCAATTAGTCACTCCACACACACACGCACACACAAACACATTAGGTGAGTCAACAAAGAAAACTTGCCCACTCTCTATTTCCTCGTCATAAACTCTGTTATGAAGTGTGAAAAAGTTTTGTTGCACATCTGCAACCTGGTCACTGACAGCATTCTAGTGGAATGATGTCATTGTTTGCACAGGTAGTGTATGTGTGCAGAGAACACACACACACACACACACATATGTATATACATACGTACATACATACATATATATATATATATGTATACACACACACATGCATATATACATATATACATGTTTATATTCTTATATTTATATATATATATATTCATGTACTCTTTTACTTGTTTCAGTCATTTGACTGCTGCCATGCTGGAGCACCTGTATATATATATATGTGTGTGTGTGTGTGTGTGTGTGTGTGTACACGCAAATACACACAAGGGAGTGAACACACAACAGAAAGTAGCACTCAGGACATTATTCAGTTGGAGTTACATGCATTTAGTAACAGTTTGACTCAGCCCCACATTACTTGAAGTTTCGAAGATGCAGGACACCTGACTCTTGTCAGGTCAGGTGTTCAGAGATATCTGATGATGTTGGTGCATTCTGTGTCCACGAAACTTTTAAGTGATGTGGAACTGAATCAAACTGTTTAAGATTATATTCTCTTATCTGTTTCAGTCATTTGACTGTGACCATGCTGGAGCACCGTCTTTAGTTGAGTAAATCGATCCTCCCAGGACTTATTCTTTGTAAGCCTAGTATTTATCGGTGTCTTTTGCCGAACCACTAAATCATTGGGATGTAAACACACCAGCATTGGTTGTGAAGTGGTGGTTGGGGAGGGACAAACACAGACACAAAAACATATATATATGTATATATATATATATATATGCACATATACGACAGGCCTCTTTCAGTTTCCATCTACCAAATCCCCTCACAAGGCTTTAGTTGGCCTGTGGTTATAGAAGACACTTGCCCAAGGTGCCACCATGTGGTTGGTAAGCAAGCTACTTACCAACCACATAGTGACACTCCTGTGCCTACACACACACACACACTCTCTCTCTCTCTCTCTCTCTCTCCTTATAAGCACCTCTTGAACTTAGAAACAAAAATACTGTGAATGTCGATCCTAGAAATTCGCTGATTTGTTTCTGTCTGTCTGTCTGTTTTGTCTCTGTCTAACTTTCTCTTTCTTCCCTCTCCTGTTGTCTGTGCTAGTCACGATTCTTTTCTATCCTTAATCCATAGAGTAATAATGTATTACATGGATTGTTTACCAGGTTGTACTGCTTGTTTCGGAATCTGACATTATGTACCCACCTCTGTCTGTCTGTTTGTCTCTCTTTCCATATATATTTATGCCTTATCTTTTGTCTCAGTCATTGGACTGTGGCGATGCTGGAGCACCACACCGAACAAATTAACCCCAGTATTTGTTTATTCCTTAAGTGTGATACTTATTGTCAGTCATTTTTGCTGAACCGCTAAGTTACGGGGATGTAAACAGACCAGCACCGGTTGTCAAGCAGTGGTGGTGGGAACACACACACACACACACATCCTATCTCGCTTTGAAAATACTAGCAGTGTCATCTTTCGTATTTTATATTTTACCCCTTTCATGTCTGCCATAAACAAATAAATTGATTTCTTTTGATCAGATGTTTCCATAAATGAATGGCGAACATACACATACACGTGTTTGTGTAATAAATTCCAGGCAGGTTTTGGTAGTAGGAAAAGAGAGAAAATATGGTGTGTCAAGTTCACTGATTTAATTTGTTTCTTGTGATCATTACAAGAGATGTGAAATATCTTCATTTCGCCGATGACGACGATTTCCGCCACCGCCTTTCAACAACACTCCGTTTGTGATGTGTGTCTGTGTGTTTAGATTTGTAGAGGTAGTAGGATTAATTTTAGCTGTTACCAGTTCACAGATAAGCAATGCCTCCCTCCTACACACCTTTTCAATTTGTTTGTGTCATTGTATACTGTTTGCACAGTGCGTGCGTACCTGCACACCTATATGTACTCTTCGAATACACTCTAACTAGCATGAGTATGTTCATACATTTACTCTCTCTCTCTCCCTCTCTCCATTCATATACTATTTTCTAACCCATTTACATACGTATACACACTTTCCAAACACAATACGTGTAACATCTACTTCCATATGCATATATATACACATAATACATCTCTTATGCGCACCTACTATCATAGTTTCATTTAACAGATTTTACGTTACACATTCTCTCTTTCTCTCTCTCACAAATTCAACTTAACACTACTCTTTCAATATTACATAGTTTTGTGACCCCCCCCCTCATGCACAAATATTGACTCATAAACACAGATATTATACGCGTTAAAAAGATTTCTATCTTTACACACAAATTACTAGCGTAGTAGTAACTTTATATATCCCGGCATACCACGTGTCAGTGTCAGCGGTCCGGTTTCGATTCCCTGACACTTTCGATGAGAGTCTAACCGCCCAACATCCCAACTGAATCGACGTATATCTATTGTTTGCATCCATAGGAAGATGAAAAGCGAAATAAATCTCAGTCGTCGAGGGATAAAACTAAATACCGCCAGATAATTGGTACGGCGCTTCCCTTTCTACCACTCCACTGTCACCTTCAAAATAATGATTTTTTTAATGGGTACAAAGTGTTGTTTAGCCCTTGTTGGCTCTGATCAACAAACATAGGATAAATGTCGTTTCAGTCGTGACAAACCCTTGTTTGTATCTTATTTTTATTCTTTATGCTGTGCATTTAAAACTACATGGTCCAATGCGTCTTTGACGGTTGAGGTGTGCTTTTAGTGCCACGATTTCTTGTAGATCGAATGACCACAGAGAGGCTTCTTCCTTTAGCACAGATATGTAAGAGAGTTGTTTAATCAATTTAATTAATCGCCCTCCCCACCTCCCGAGAATGAATGGCACAATGCACAATAAACCAGTTATGGGCAAACTGCGGCACACCGACCGAATATTACCTTGAATTTTTTCTTTAGCTGTGCGGTCGGCCTGATGATTACGGAAAAGGTTGCTCGTGCTTGCTTTAAACTAAGAACGTAGGACTGACTTATGACAGTCACGGTAGCAAATTTTGAGAGGGATGTGTAAGTTAGTGTAATCAAGCAGTACTTAATAACAGGCTTAAGTTTACCACCTCTGGTAGTATTGTTTCAACTTCTATTCTTCCTGGAAGTATTAAACATTATCATACATTATTTATATTTGATTTTATACATATGATCCTGGAAATATAAAACATCGCAGTATTTCCTGTCTCCGTTTGTTCAACAAATAAGCAGCCGTGAAAACTTTCCCTATTCGTTTATAAAATAAAGAAACACCATTGTGTGTGTGTGTAAATTTATGTATGTATATATGATATACGTGTGTATATATACGTTTGTTTATAAGTATGTGCGTGTGTAGAAACACACCCATGCGCACATATTGTTTTAGTTTCAGCGCAAGGTTTCAGATCAGATCACTTGCAAGGCAAGTACATATCCCAAATTGTTTATATATATAGTAGAGTAACGTATATATATATATGTTACTTAACCGACAGTCTGCCCTTGTCTGCTTCCAAGTCTCTCTCGGTTGTGTTAATTAAGTAAGAATGAAATTCTGACAAGTAAACCTAACATCGTATTCTCAGCAAGAAATGCGTATTTCCACTTGAAATCAGCTGTCTCATGTTGAAACTAGATCTTCTCTCACCCTCTACCTCACTTTATCTCTACAACAAACAAAACACATCTTTACACCCATTTTCTAATCACTTAGTTTCGTCTATGTCCGGATTTGATTTTTCTGTTAATATTTCGGATATTATTATTATTACCATTACGGTTTTTCTAAATTAGTATTGGCGGTGGGTTGGGGGAAGACAATAACAAACGTTTCTGTAAGAGATAGACAGAAGAAATTAATTAAAGACTCCAAGATCGACGCGTTTTTAAATGATTTCTTTAAAAGTACATGTTAACTGTGTGGTCTGTTAATAGAGTGGTTTTGTCGTGATAACTATGTATGTTATGCGTCTGTATGTGTATGTGTGTTCACATGTATGCGTCTATGCGCGAGTTTGCCTGTGTGTATGTGTGCGTCTTTTTCACCCCCACCAATGAAGTTGCCTTGTTGAGGTATAATTCTTTCTGTCATTCATGACTTGGTGTGTGTATATATATATATATATATATATATATATATATATATATATATATATATATATATATACTTACACACATACATAGTTGTTTAGTTATTTCTGTATGTTGTATATTTCTAGTGCTATTACTGTCATAATTATGTTTGTTGTCGTTAAAGATATATTTTAAAACATTTCTTTTGGCCACTATAACTAACACCGTGTGTGTGTGTGCGTGTATGTATGTGTATTTATATATATATATATATATATATATATATATATATTATATATATATATATATTATATATATATATATGCTTGACGTGGTAGGGGCGTTGGTGCTTGCTTAGGAAGGTGATGCTTTTTTTTTTGTTTTACTAATATAAAACTGCTGTGAACAAGTACCTCACTTTGTGACCACTCGTTCTGTGCTCGTCTTCGAGCCTGTGTGTGTATATGTGTGTATGCCCCTCTCTGTAGCACACACATGTCACTGACTATAATATGTAAATGCAAATGTGTGTTCATATATATATATATATATATATATATATATATATATATATATAATATATATATATATATACATACATACATACATAAGGAGCGCAAACCGAAGTGACACCCTGTGTGGATGCTAGCGCTAGCCCAGTTTGGTCACCGCCCATCTGGCTCAAACTAGTAAAAAGAGTGTATACACATTATATATATTTATGCGTATGTACATAGTTATGTGTCATAATAGAATAATCATTTCTTTATTTAATTGATTGCTAATACAGGCGCTTGTCCACGATTTCGGTGGGAGGTGCAGAATGTGTATCGGGTTACATATGTTCCCCAAAATATTTTAGTCATTCTTTCTTTGAACATATGAAAAGAGACAAGCCATTTAAAAATAAAATTTATACCTTCATACCAAACCTCGACCCCACCCTCACTCTCTCTCTCTCTCTCTCTCTCTCTCTCTTTTCTCACTCTCTCACTCATTATATATATATACACATGTATATTCACAGGCCAACTCATATCAGTTGTATACGTATGTATATGAATGTGTTTTCATGTGAGTGAGACCAAGAGACCTAAAAGGGAGGTATTGAAAAGAAAGTTATCAATCGGCCGATGCTGACAACATGGTATTTATCATCTGTTGGAATACTTAAATAGAAATATATAGCTTTGGAACTGACTCCTCTCTCTCTCTCTCTCTCTGTCTTCTGGCCCTTTTCTATCTCCTTTTTCCTTCACTTGTCTATTAGTCTTTCTCTTCACTGTTTTTCTCTTTTTCCTTTATCATTCTTTCCCTATCTTTCAGTTCCCCTCCTATGTCATCTGATACTGGTATGTAGAGGGGAGAGAGAGAGAGAGAGAGTGTAAAACCAGGAGCATTTTATTAATCTAGCTTCTGTTGTACACCCTGAACTTGATGCATATATGTTGATAAGGATTCCTAGCAGGCTATGGATAATTAGAACGACTGGGTACTTGAATGGCACTTGTATCAACCTTGTAATTATAAAAGGCAAAATTGATCCTAGCTAGATTTGAACTCCAGACGTAATTCAATTCTGCAAGACATTTTATCTGCTACTTTACTGATTGTTACATCCGTAACAATAATGGTGATAACATAGGTCCCGGCCATTTACTGATGAAACAGTTACATGATATGACTATGATAGCAGTTTCTTAATGTTTGAAGATCATGAGGAAGAGTGGCATGCTGCTCTTCAGTGACTCTGTAAACTAATCCTTGATGTTGCAGGGCTTTTCTTTCTACCTGCACTTAGTAGTTTTAGTAGTGGCTCAATGGACTATGGTAGCTGTGGTGACCAGCAAGCTATAGGTTTTACATTGATGTGGCCCTCTCCTAGGTAAACTACCTTACAGAGCTGGAGAGTTCCACTTACTCTGGAGTTGCTGGAAGAGTATCAAAGAGGCCACTGGACTGCCTGTAGGACTCCTTGCTTTGATTTGCTGTCGAAGTTGTCTCCTCTGACCTTTTCCTGTCCCAAGGTACTCACAAGGCAGTGAAGGTTTGTGTTTGGAGTTTCTTCCAAAGTATGCTAATTAACCTATAGTTGGCATGTTGACTGGTGCCACTACTCCAGGCCAGAATACACCTGGGAACAATAGTGGTTCCACACTCTTCAAAACCTTGAAACTTCCAAACCTTGGCCCCACTTTGAGATGTAATTTAAAGTCACACTTAGGACACTTGATATGGTCATACTTCAGTGATATTCCTTTTATCAATCCATGATATCATCACCATTTAATGTCCATTGTCCATACTGGCATGGGCTGGCCGGTTTGACCAGGGCTGGTAAGCTGAGGAGTTGCACCAGACTCTAGTCTGAGTTGGCATCATCATCATTTAATGTCCATGTTCCATGCTGGCATGGATTGGTTGGTTTGACAGGATCCAATGATTTCAAGCATTGTGCTCCAGTGTCTGCTTTGACATGGTTCCTATGACTAGATGCCCTTCCCAATGTCAACCACTTTACAGTATGTGTTGGGTACTTTTTATGTGTAGCCAACACTAGTGAGATTGCTATGCAGCTTGTAAGACTATGAACTCCATAATGGAGACTATGAACCTCACAGTTGAGAGGGGTAAAGTATGAGAGAGAAGGACTGAAGAACAACAGGTTTATTGCTGAAAGGGAGCCACATGACTGCTTATATTTTAGAAGAGAAGGTGCGGTGATTGGGTTGAGCTGGAAAGTGATAAAGAATAGTGGTGATGAAATATCAGGTTGGGTCTTCAAGGTATGAGACGAGGCTTGGTGAGATTTGAACTTGGTGAAAGGGTAATACAAAACATTTTGTCTATCACTCTACTTGCTGACTGTGCCAATGTATATCACATTTTTTTTATGCCTGACCTATCAGGGTCTTCTCAGCAGGTGAGTGAAACCATTCTCATGGGTATGTCCTTCCATATTCCACTTAACAATGACAACTCATAAACCCAAATGGTTTAGCTACAACTGCACAACCACAGTTTGGGGAAAGAACTCAGCCAATATCACTTGGAATAAAGCAGCTACCTGTATAGTATGTCCAGCTTTTACCCAGCACTGCTATGCCTACTTCACCATCATTCAAAATGTGAAGGAAGCTTTCTTGTATTCTACTGCCTACAAAAGTTTTTGTCACTCAAACTGCAGTCAAGGCTTTTGGTTCCTTACCAGAGGATCTGTACCAATTGCCAAAATCTGCTTTTCCTCTGTTTCTGTGGGCAACATTCTCATAGAAAGCCTTCAAATTTTCCTGCCTGCTTATCCTCTTTCACTTCATTAGGCTCACTGTGAAGTGTTTGGGGAGATGCCTGAGTTCTTCATGTCTCTTCAGCACATCCCTGTGCTGCAACTTCAGGGCATCACAGCTCCATCTGCCCTGATTCAGTTCAACACAGAAAACTGCCTTTTGGAGACTGCTGCCTTCCATCCTGCAAACATGTCCCATACAGCACAGTTGCAATGAGGTAATTAGGGCCTCCACACTAACTGTGATCCTGCCATCTGATATGCAAGATGGAGAGCAGGTAATGAAGTTGGACTTGTGTTAGGGCCTTGATGTGTCTGTGGTAGAGGGCCACACACACAGTGGACAGATGAAAGAAGGGCACTCAACACATTTATTGGGAGTTACATGTATGGATCAAAGCAGTTTGATTCAAATTCATTGGTACTTTTGGGTTTCAAGCAACCGATTTCCTGTCCATCACACAATCAATTTCCTCTTCACCATGTGGTGTTTTCTAAGTAACTGTTGTTGCTGCTATACCAACATCAAACTCTGACACCGCATAATCATCCATGACCAATTGTAGTAATTACGGTAATAACAAATTCAAAATGGCTGAAGATTAGCATCACGCTTGAAACTCAGAGTATCAACAAATTTGAATCAAACTGTTTTGATGAAGGGTCATTCTTTATGTTGCTTGTCTTGTTTTCTATTTGTGTCTTTTGTTGTTTGAAAAATAGTTCATATTCCATGTACTCGTACTTTGTTTTGTTTTGTTGTACCCATTTGGTGATGTCTTGTGCCCACATATGCATATATATATATATATATATATATATATATATATATATATATATATATATATATAGATGTAAGTATGTACATATACGTATGTATATATGATGATGATGATGATGATTTCATTGACTTGGGTAGTGTGTTTTTGCATGGCTCCAATTTAGAAATTAGAGCAGATAAACTAGGCTAATGAAAATCAGAAAACCTAGCTATCTGCTCATAGATTGTAAATTTGTGTTTGTTTCAAGCAATTTCACTCAGTATTGTTATTAATTAGAAATGTTGACGTAGTTTCATGAATCCGATAGGGGTTGTTGTTCAGTTTTAAACTCTGTGTAGTAACATATCTGTGTAGATTAGTCCACATTACTTTGTAAGGAGCATAGGGCCAGATTCTCTGTGTTTCTGGGGTATATATATCCCTCCCTGGATATGAAGCCGTTCTGTTGCTGGATTATTCATGTTTATTACCTGAGTGGACTGAAGCAACGTAAAAGGAAGTGTTTTGTTAAAAAAAAAAATAAGGGATCACCCAGTCCAGGGATCAAAACCATGATCTCACGATTATAGGTCCACCTCCTTAACCACCAAGGCATTTATCTCCACTGTGTAAGCAGTGAGAACATTTCAGCTTTATACACATCTTGGGAGGAATATTTGAACTGGGTTGTCTTCATGAGAGGGTGTGAATATCAAAAGATGGATGGATTGCTATGTTAGACAAAACTTGGTGAATGTGGTATATATGAAGAACATCAGCTTTAGTAGTGGCAGTTGAAAGATTTTTAAGAAGTGTATCTTTTTTCTTTCTTTTTTTTTTACCTGCTGAGTCCTGAAGAAGTTTGTGTGTGTTTATGTGTGGGGAGAAGTATCTGTCTTCTTTGCTGGTCTTCCTGAAAGCAGTGAGATTAAACCTGTCTCCTCTTTCTATCATATCTACCACTATTATAATGGTGTGTTACACTTTGGTGCTCAGTGGTCCCATTCCACCTCTACTTAGGCTCCTAGAGCTCCTCTTATCCATACAATGTTGATTACCTGTAGGCCCCTACACCAGCCACTATGCTCAGTTCTTACTCTCTAGAACATTGTTACTCTCTGTTTTCTAAAACTAGTTTTCCAAATATCCTGGCATTTTCCAGCTCACCTCAAAAATTGTGGCACCCGAGTGAGACATAGGTGATAAACATATACAGCATATATGGTACACAAGTGTAATCACTAATCATTTGCTCTAAATGAAGAGTAAGGACTGGCATTAGGTCAGAAATTATATATTGGTTACTATTAGGTCATTATGTGTTTACTTCTGCCTCAGCAAAGGGCAAACCACTTCCTTCTACAGCCATATGTAGAATCTACTTGCATATTGCTTCCCTCATGTTCACCCAAACATAAGATACTGGACAGATAGTGTTCCTTGCTTTCTCTTCACATGTAGGGTGTTTGAAAAATATTCCTGAAAGATCTGCTTGTTGAGCCATACATAGGATACCAGCAGATATTGTTCTTTGCTTTCTGTCCATATGATAGACATTTAAAGAATATTCCTGTCTTATTAACTGCTTTCACTATTAAGCATCCATATTGCTTCTCTCTAAACCCATTGGTGAACATGTAGCTCGATATCCATGTGCTAAGTTCACATCTACAAATCTGTAATTATAACTTCACAGTGAAAACATCTCTGTGTTTCCATCATTCTTATTATTTCAATAATGTGTTATTTACCTTCCATTTTACTACACAATAAAAGTTTTGAGAGACGAAGAATAGTTGGGAAGTTTGTCCCAGTGGCATTTCCATTTTCCATTCTTAACTCATTTTACTTATGATTTGGTTTTGTTTTCTTCTTCTTCCTAATATTTGTACTTCAGCTGGGGCTAGCTGCAACATAATTCCCATACAAAATACATACAATGTGTGTGTGTGTATGTATGTGTATATGCATATATACACGAGCATTCGCTGGTTGTTTGATTTTCTTTCTGTGCATATAATAGTTCTTAATGAATACCTGACCTGTGTATACACACATTGATAACTTGTAAAAATATTAACGCTTTCTTAAATGTGAAATGCTTGTTACAGGAAAAAATGTAATGTTTTTGTTGCTGTTGTTTAACTCAAAATCAGACCTCACCAAGCAGACCTATGGTTAAAAATGTTCTGGTTGTAACAATTCCAAGCATTGGTGCTGTTGCCATGTAAAAAGCACCCAGTACACTCTGTAAAGTGGTTGGCATTAGAAAGGGCATCAGGCTTTAGAAACCATACCAAAACAGGCAATAGAACCTGGTGCAGCTCCTGTTGAACCATCCAATTCATACCAGCATGGAAAATGGATGTTAAATGATGATGAGAATGTGTGTCTATGACTGTATTACTCAATGTACCCATTGTTTCTTCAGATATAGAGTGTAAATTGAGTATGACCTTGTAGGAGTTCTCCCTGTATTGTTGTTCAGCTCCATGTTAGCCCTGTCCAACCAAATCTTTGATGAAATATTTTACAACTGTGATCAACTCATTTTTTTATTCATATCTAGCGTAGGTGCAGGTGTAGTAACCATGGCAACCATGCAGTTCTGGGTTCAGTCTCATGGTATGGCACCTTGAGCAATTATCTTCTGCAATAGGCTCAGGCCAACCAAATCCTTATGAGTTGATTCGGTAGATGAAAACTGAAAGAAGCTTGTCTCATGCATACACAACAACAACAACAACTGTTTTCAGCACCTCAACATATCCAATAGCATTAATTCTGAGACCCTGTGGAAAGGTGACCATAATTTTCATTACTCACCCCTTCTAAAACCACCACAGTTGCTGGATACTTAGTGTGCATCATGTTGGAGACATTGGAAGGATCTGCACATATCCATCTGTCATTTTTCCATTTATACATTTGATTTTGATTGAAGATTTTCTCATCAGAGAAGAACCAAAGCATGCCATGTTCATGAAGGTTTTTAACCTTGTTAAATAGCCGCTTGGTATGGATCAAACAGTTTCCCTGTATCTTTGCAGATATGGGCCTCTCCTAAGCACATATGACTTGCATCACAGTTCTGATAGTCCTCACTGACATCTGAAGTTCTTTGATTTTCTAGAATCATCATCAATAATATTTTGAACCCGCTGGATGACTTACCGTGTCCTTATAGTGACCACATTCTTTTCTTTTCTTTTATTCTTTTACTTGTTTCAGTCATTTGACTGTGGCCATGCTGGAGCACCGCCTTTAGTCGAGCAAATCGACCCCGGGACTTATTCTTTGTAAGCCCAGTACTTATTCTATCGGTCTCTTTTGCCGAACCGCTAAGTGACGGGGACGCAAACACACCAGCATCAGTTGTCAAGCAATGCTAGGGGGACAAACACAGACACACAAACATACACACACACACACACATATATATATATATATATATATATATATACATATATACGATGGGCTTCTTTCAGTTTCCATCTACCAAATCCACTCACGAGGCATTGGTCGGCCCGAGGCTATAGCAGAAGACACTTGCCCAAGATGCCACGCAGTGGGACTGATCCCGGAACCATGTGGTTGGTAAGCAAGCTACTTACCACACAGCCACTCCATGTTTAGAAAATATTGTCGCTTTGATGCAGTTCAGACATTCCCACCAGAAGCTTCCAATTCCATCCAAACTTTGTGTACAAAAGATTTTGCAACATTTAGAAAGTTGACAATTTCTGTGATCTACACATATGGCAACAATGACTTCATGTCTTTTCATTTCTTTTAATTGATTTGAAGAAAGTAATTAATATATCCTCAAATATCCCTCCATATCCTGTATTTTACTGTTTCTGGTGATCTTCAGATTTCTCCCTACTTTTTTTAAAAAATGGTCTTGCTGCTCATTACATCTCTTCTACTTTGTATTTTTTGCTTGTCTATACTTTTGCATCAGACATTGTAGTTTCTTGGGCTTTTAACTTCTTCATTAGAGAAGAAACGTCTCTTAGTATATGGATTAGAAGTGTTAAGCATTGATGTGTACAAATATAAACTTGTCACTGGTTCAAATATGTTTGAGTCATATTTTTGTAGGCATTTCGTTATAGAGTAAAAATTCTAACTGTAGACAAAAAGGTATAAACATACCAAATCAGTCTGGAGCATCCCTTTACCCAGATCAATGGATGCATGTGTTTCAGAGTAGTTATTTCCTCTCAAATATTGAGCACTGGAAAGACAGGCACTTTGAGAGACCAGGTCTCTTTTCTTACAGTCCAGTCAAAAATTGTGATTGGCTGCACTAATTGGTGGCCTGGCCATGCTAAAATAATGATTAGAAGTGCTAAGCAGTGATGTCTATAAACATCTACACCGGAAAACCTTTTTTTATATTTATTAGTAAAAGAAGTTAATGACCTAAAAAAAAATTATAATCTTATTAACGACAAAACATCTCATACATTTACACATGTAATTCCATATATTCTTTTCAAAAGCAACTTATTTTGAATCAAAACCACTTCATACTATTAACTTCCACCTTACCGCCCTCTTCTAATCCTCAACATTTCAAACCTTTTTTTTATCCATATATTATGGTATCACATCTCCCTGCTGCCTGAGAGAACCCATAAATAAAAAGTATTACCATATTTGAAGGCATAAAAGACACATTGACATATTAGACACCCTAATTTCAGCAGTGTATATTCAGGGGGAAAAAATTGTTTTAGCATGTAACATTGACTTAACAGTGCTTTTAGGGTCTGAGATGGCTTTTTTTGTTTTGAGATGTTTTTTAGGAACAAAAATGTATGTCTTATACAATGTCATATATGGTATCTTTTACTTGTGGCCATACTGGGGCACCACCCTGAGTGAGTCCATTGTCAACTTTAGCACTACCCTCTCGGATGCTATTTGCATATCACAGAGAGAGAGAGAGAGAGAGAGAGAGAGAGAGGTGAGGATGATGATGAAAACAGTTGTTCATGGAGCCTGGCCTGAGAGTTATATTGGGATATTTGTGCTGCCTTCTTTTTGAAATCCTCAGTTTCTCAGGTTGCATTTAGATGATATTTTGGGAATATTTAAAATTTTCAGTGTTTCAATACTTATTAAAGGTTATGCTTTGTTAAGCTTGACATCATACCTTTCCAATTTAATTCCCATACTCAGAGAATTGAAGGCATACTATCATAACTAGGTTTGCTACCTTAATAGTTGAGTTGATGTCGACTCATTTGGCTTTGTTTGTCAAATTCATGGTGATCCTGTTGATGTTGTCGATTGAGTTCATGTTGACCCAACTGGTTCTATTTGTTGAATTTATGTTGGCCTGACTATCACAGCTACCTTAGGACCTGTGATTCAGGAGTTAGGTTTGAAAGGACATCTTGTACATGTTTACTGCAGGTTCAGGATAAAGTGACCCATTCCAGTTTAGCAGTTGAGGTCATAGTGACCCAACTAGATTTACAAGTTGAGGGCACTGTGATCTATGTAAGAATTAAAGGTTAAGGTTAAACTAACCTAACTAAGTTTGCAAGTTAAGGTCATGGTGACCTGACTAAGTTGGCAGGTTAAGGTCACGATGACCCAATTAGGTTTGCAGGCTGATGAGGACATAAGAACCCAGCTTAGTTTGCAAGGAAATGGCGTATTAACTGACTGTGATGCTTGAGGACCTGTTGATTTAATTAGTTTGTTTGTAGGTTGAGGATATGGTGAATGAATTAGGTTTTTAGTTAATGACATGGTGACACAACTTGGTTCACAGGTTGAGGTCAAGATGACTTAACTGTGTCTGCAAGTTGAGGACATTGCAATCTAGTCATCTTTGTTGGTCCAAGTAACTCTGCTTGTCGATATCGCATTCTCCTTCTACATCTTTCAACTGAGGGTGTATTGACCCTCTTACAGTGACCCAGCTAGATTTATTGGTTAATGGTGTGTTGACCTAGTTAGCTTTACTCACTAAAGGCACATTGACCAGCTTGGTGATCAATGCCATGGTGATTCAACTAGTTCTTGTGACACAACTCACTCTAATGATCGAGGACATTGATCCTTCTTCCCTACCAAGTTCCCTCACCACTCAATAGTTTCCTATTTCAATGATGTAATTGCTTATTTTTAGGATGACATTGTAGCATAGGTGTGATAGGTTGGATCTGGCCATTTGTAACATAAGATGGGTAGAATATTTGAGCTGAATATGGTTGGTTTAAATGCTAAAGGAAAAAGTCAAACTAACATGGGATGTTCAATACAGTTAGTCTGTTGCAGTGGTTTCCATCCTGGGGTCCACAAAGGTAGTACTGGGGATCCGTGAACTAAATTCAAAATTTCATATATATATATATGCACACACATAAGGGTACACATATTAAAAGGGGTCTGTAGGAAAACTCATTTAAATAAAAGGGTTTGGAACAACTGGCCTGTTGGTGTATTGGGTTGCATTCCAGTCATCCACATAAGTTGCTAGATATTACACAGATGGCAAGCAGCATTATTATTCTTTGACCCTTAAAATTTAAAGTCAAGGTTTTTTCCTTAATCAGGTCCTGTGTCATATACATTCTCTGCCTTCCCGCATCCCTCCCATAGCACTTAGAGATATTTCCCCCGATTTGCTATGTTCAACCCTTTTGCACAGTGTCCATATGGCTCTTGGGAGTCCATGTTAGGTTTTGTTGTTGGTTATACATGTACAATACACAAAATATTTTACCAATTTTTATGCAATTCCTAATAATATTTAACTCTCAAATATATAACATGATTTTGTTTTTAACATGGGGGTCCATCTGAGAAAAATTTTAAGTAAAATAGAAATCAAAGGGGTCCATAGGAAAAAAATGGTTGAGAAACACTGCCTTAGCATTTAAAATTACCATATCCGGCCCAAATATTTCTACCTATTTTATGTTTAAACTAGTCAGATTCAGCCTTTCATACATATGCTACAGTGTCCATTTTAAAATTAACAATCACATCATTGGGATTTTAAAGCTATGAGATAATGTTTGAATAATTGAAAACAATGTGAACAAGAGCACTCAGAGAGTGCAAACCTCTGCCAAGGCAACACCAACGTCCTCTCAATGATTAACCAGAGATAGGGTTCAACTAATCAACTAAAGTCTTCTCTGAAATATATCCGTCTGATAGAAATAATTGTTGAATTTAAGATTTAAAATTAAATGTGCCAAAATGTAAATGAGTAAATTCTTTTCCAAAATTGCTTGTTTGTTTTGTTGAATTTTCTTTTTTAATTCCTATTAATGTATTTTTTTTTTTGGTCTATTCCAGGAGCTTGCATCCCAAGGGCAACATTATTAGCTAAACATGGCTATTTATAACTCTAATTTGTTACCAAGATGGTAGCACTTTGACGCAGGTGAGTTCCAACTGTACGGAGGGGACATTTTTGCTCAGTTTGCGGCTCAATACTCACTCTCATCTAGTCATGACAGGCACGTAGAATTAAAGTTGTCTTCATCTTTCTCTCTCTCTACCTATTCTCCTTTCCTTCTTTCTGTCTATCACATTTCACATACTGGCATCCTATCTTGTCTGTCTTCCAATCACCTCTATCTTTCTCTTCTTAATCTTCTCTCTCTCTCTCTCTCTCTCTCTCTCTCTCTTCCTTTCTACCTTTCTACCTCATTCTTTTCCTCTTCTCTTTTTTATCATTACCATTTCTTTTTTGCATATGTCTTTTGTAACTTATTTATACTTCTTCTTATTTTCTCCTTTCTATATTTTCCCCTCTTCTGACCCCACATCACTCACTCTCCTTCTCTTTTTCTCTCTCTCTTAAAAATTCTTCCTCTCTTATGTAACTCTTCACCCTTCTCGCTAATATTTTACAACGTTGTGTCAAATATTTCTTTCTAAATAACAACGAAACAAGCATAAAAGGTAGCAATGTTGTTATATGTTATCAAAAGAGATTATTTACAGATTCCTACCAATACTCCATATTAGATACTACCATGGTCAGTTTTGCTTTTTGTCCCATGATGGTCACTTAAAAATGAACACCAGCTCATTTCATGCAGTTGATTCCATTGTTGAACTCCAGTATCCCTGTACAAAATTTACCCCATAATTAATCTCATAGCTAATTTAAATGCATCATTATTATAGTTATTATATGCAAGCATGGCCCTGTGGTCATTTGCTTCCCATCCACATGGTTTCTGGTTCAGTCCCATTGTGTGGCACCTTGGGTAAATGTCTTCTGCTATGGTCCTGGGCCAACCAATACCTTGTGAGTCAATTTTGTAAGTGAATTTTTAGAAGGAAACAGAAAGACGTCCATCATATACATATATCTGTATGTATGCATGCATGCGTGTAAAGAGGAATCTCTTCACAATCATCAAGCCTACCACATGGCAATGTTGGTACTTGTCTCCAAAATGAATCCCTCTACATGAAACCATTAGTAGCCTTGTTTACCCACAAATAAAGTATATTTTTCCACCAATACAGTGTTCAGCATTCATTCTCACTGTTCAGTATTAGTGTGTGTGTGTATATATATATCTATACACACACACACATGCGCGCCTCTGTGTGTGTGTGTGTGTGTCCTCATATTCTTATACAAGCAGTGTCATTCATTTCCAGTCTTCTATAAAAATATGTGCTTTCATGAGGAATTATTATTTTGCTTGGAAGCAAGTGAGGATTGACAACAGCAAGGACTTCTGGCCAAAGAAAATCTATGACAAATTCTGTCTAACCTATGCAAGTATGGAAAAGCAGAGATTAAAATGATGATAATGTTTATTATTGTGTCCTTGAAACAACTCCTATGTTGTACTTCTTCTTACAAAGGACATGACAAAGGACCAAGATATCAATTCTGCTGTCGTGGACAGGTCTCCCTGAGTACAGCAAGGTACCAGATATCCTAAAACCACTCTGGTAATGCTTGTTCATGAGGGGCTCTGCCCCATCTTCACCTGCATCCTCTCAGCCCCATCAACCTTTTCTCTCCACATTTCATCTAACACCCATCACTTCTGTATTGAGAGCAGAATATGCACATACTGCATTCCCCAGCTTTCTCAGTTACCTCCCCCATCTCCAACCCTTTCCAATAACCATTATCTTTACCTCCCTACTGTCTCCACTAATCACCTCCTTTCTGCACCTTTTGTCCTCTGTGCTGTTCTCCATCATTAACATCTCACTTATCTGCTATTGCCCTCAATGCCCTCACATGTCTACCGCAACCCCTGCCCCTCTAGTCAATCCTATATTTCTCTCCAACATTAGAAGGCAAGCCCTCCAGTGGTCACCCCAAGGAAAATGGAAGTGTTGCAGACCAAAAACAACATGCAGAAGGTCCATAGAATCTGAAGCACTGTCTGGGAACAGCTGCAGTCCATTGTCAAAGATGGAGACAGATAGAGGTCTCTTGTTGGCACCCTAAACTTCATATACAGTTAAAAGATTTAAGAAGAAGAAATGGGCCTTTTCTATGTTGTAGTATGGAGGCGCAATGGCCCAGTGGTTAGGGCAGCAGACTCGCAGTTGTAACATTGCGGTTTTGATTCCCAGACTGGTTGTTGTGAGTGTTTACTGAGCGGAAACACATAAAGCCATGAGGCTCCGGCAGTGGGTGGTAGCGAACCCTGCTGTACTCTTTCACCACAACTTTCTCTCACTCTTTCTTGTTTCTGTTGTACCTGTGTCATGCTGAATCTCCCCAAGAACTACATTAAGAGTACACGTGTCTGTGGTGTGCTCAGCCACTTGCACATTACTTTCATGAGCAGGCTGTTCTGTTGATCAGATAAACTAGAACCCTTGTTGTCGTAACCAACGGAGTGTCACGACGATGTTGTAGTATGCTGGTAACAAGAACTGAGAGAAGGCACTCTTTGTAAGTTGAGTATTGTGTGTATGGTGCCCCAAATCACGCTGTGTGATTGCTCTTCCATCTCATTTTGGGGATCCTTTTTGTTGTTATTTTCTGTTATTGCCATTTATTATAATCTCTTTGTTATCATTAGGCATAGGAGTGGCTGTGTGGTAAGTAGCTTGCTAACGAACCACATGGTTCTGGGTTCAGTGTTTTGTCTGTCACTATGTTCTGAGTTCAAATTCCACCGAGGTCAACTTTACCTTTCATCCTGGGGTCAATGTAATCAACTCATCCCCTCCCCCAAAACTGCTGCCCATGTCACAAAATTTGAAACCATTATTATTATTATTATACAATCGTTGAACAGTGAAGGATAAATTGTATGACGCTGATATGTGAAGTGAGATTTCGATGTTGTTAATGTTGATGCCAGTCTTGGAAGGTCCTGTAAGGGGTCATGGGCTCCATCCCCTTTTTCCAGACTCATCATCATCATCTTAATGTCTACTTTTCTATACTTGCATAAGTCAATAAGTAAAAGAAAAAGAAAAAAGAAAAGCACAAGAATGACATAGGTGCAAGCCTTAACAACCCAAGAGGGTTACGATGTCTTTTTGAAGATCTTCTGCTGTTCAGCCCTCCCTAGAGTTTTTTTTACTACCATGCAATATTTATTTTTGTCTTAAATTCACATCATATAGGGGTTACTCCTTTCATCTATCTGGGTTTAATAAAGTAAATTACCTTTCATATACTGAAGTCTGTTTAATCAACTATGCTTTCAAGATTATTTCATGTCTGTGTAGGGCCATCCTTCACACTTTGGGTTCAAGCTTTACTCTTTATGCTTCTGGTGGTCAATAGATTAAAGCACCCATTCAGTATTGTTGTTTGTTCCTTCTTGAGCCATGCCTGGTTTCCCGGTGTCATTGGCGTATAGGTTCCCTTCCTTTATGGGATGCTGGTCCGTTACAGGTGAGCTGCTAGATGCAGGAGGATAGAGTGAGAGAAAGTTGTGGTAAAAGAGTCAACAGAAGTTCACCATTACCTTCTGCCAGAGCCATGTGGAGCTTAGGTCTTTCGCTCATAAACACACACATCGCCCAGTCTGAGATTCGAACCTGCAATCCCTCGACTGCAAGTTCGCTGCTCTAACCACTAGGCCATATGCCCCCCCATTTAGTATTATGATTTTTTTAATTCTATATCCCCCATCACCAGGTTTTGTGGTCTTGTAACTGTAGTGCTGTGGTTCTCAACCATTTTTTGCCTATGGACCCCTTTGGTTCATATTTTACTCCGTAGATATTTGCTGTATATAAAAAAAATCTTACTGTATCTTAAATATTAAGAATTGTTTAAAAAAAATTAAAATACTGTATGCATTGTAGAATTATAGCCAATTTATTACACATAACATTTAACAAGAATATCTTATAAGGACCCTCTCTCTCTCTCACTCAATATTTCATCTCCCCCACCCCCTTTCTATTATTGTGCTGTGTTGTATGGTTTAGAAAGTAAGTGTCACAGTTGCTTTAGTTTGATGCCACGGCACTGGGTAAATACCTTCTATAATAGTCTTGGACTAATCTTTGTTTTATGAATTAAATTGAGGAGATGGAAATAGTATGGAAATCCATCAGGTAGATTGTATCTTTTCTTGGATGATGGACTAAAATCATTACATGAGTTTAACGGCCACATGCTTCTTGGTTACTTTTCCATGCCAAATTTTGGAAACTCTGTAAAACATCATGGGTTCTGCCCACTTCTTCCTTTGACCGTTTAGCATTTAAAAAACTGGCCATATCGAGCCAAATACTCTACCTGTTTTATGCTCAAAATAGTCAGATCTAGCTTGTTACACCAACCCTACAATATCATTCTAAAAATCAAGTTACCTCATAAAAATCTCAAAGCTACAGAATAATGAATGATTAATACAAAACAATGTGAATAAATAAGTATTGCACTTGACACCATAATGTGAATGCTAATGGGTTAATTAAAACAAATTATAAAAATATGTTAGAAGCTATCATTGTTATTACCATGGCAAGTGTTGTTGTAGGTAGTTTTCATGATGTATCTTATGTTAAGCTGAGAAGTTCCATACAAAACTGTGCAAATTAGTTTCTCGGTGCTGCTGACACTGTTTTACTTATTTCCATCATGAAAATCAAAAATTGCAATATCTCTAATTAAATAAAACTAAGATCTCGTGCCTATGTCAGATAGCTATGGTCTTGTTGTTGTTCTTGCTGCTGTTAAGATTTGACTTGTTTTGATTAATGGTATTATGGCACTATTTCTTGAATTACTTTTATATTCTAATGCACCTGTAAATTGGGTTCTGTGTATGTACATGTGTAGGAATGTGTATATGTGTATGAACATGTATGTACATATATACATACACACACACACACACACACATATATATATATATAATGTATATGTATATATGCATATATATGTTAAACGATGATGATGATGATGATGATGATATATATATATATCTATAAGTATATTTATTTATATATATGTGTATATGTGTATGTATATGCATGTGTATATATATATATAAATGTATATGTGTGTGAGCATATACACATACCTCTATACCTATACACACACATGGGAATACAGCTAAAACAACTCAAAATATTTCTTTCAAAAATCTTTAAAAGATTTAAAATTATTTTTCTTAATAATAATATTGATTATGTATGTGTGTATATTATTATATATTATATATATATATATGTATATATGTGCATTATTAACATACAAATGCATGCGCATACAGAGAGCTAGAAAAGTACACGGATATATATTTGTATACAAATTTCACACTTGTATATACAGACTTTTGTATGTATACACACAGATGTTTAGAGATACTTATGTGTACATATACATGCATTTATACAATTACATATATACACATACATATGCACACACACACATATTGATTGTTGAATGTTATTCTAGTGTACCTTTATTGTTTTAAAATCTGTACCTGGAATCTCGGTACAGTTCTTTTGATCTTTCATCAATTACTTTCATTGATGATGGGTTGTATTATATATGAAGAAATAACCTGTATCTACCTTCAAAAGAAAATATCTTCATGTTTTTTTTCTTTCTTTTAATTTAAAATAAAATTATAAAAAAAGAAACCCAAAAATAAAGACATGAAATTTGGTTGGTGGTGACAAAATTATCTTGAGTGCTTTAAATAAAAAGTTACTTTTTAATTATTTTTTTGCATTAGATTTCTAACTGCAAATTCACTAAGTCAGTTCTTACTCAAGTCAAAATCTCACCTTTGCAAGGTTCAGGCTGGCTGGTTGGGTGGATGGAACTCGCATTCATATCTTTTTAAATTCAACACTTTTTTACTAACATCTTTCTCATTCTCTCTCTCTCCCTGTTCATATTGTCTGTGAATCTACCTTTGTTTCCTTTTATACCTCTTTCTTATAACATTTTAATGCTTCATTCTCTCTCTCTCTCTCTCTCACTCAATGTTCATCTCCCCCACCCCCTTTCTATTATTTGCTTTTCTGTTTTCAATTTTCTTGTCATCTCAGGAACAATTTTTTTCTGCTGTCACCTCATATATAAATTCCTCATCTACTAGAAATTAAAGACAGTCAGTGGCCGATACATGATGTGCAGATCCTGGAGACCCCAAATTTCACAGTGCCCAGCCAAAATAAAATGAACACCTCTGATTGTGAGTGAGACCTGTTTTACTAAATTTCATTGCTTCATTCATTACTTTTGTTCTCAAAAAAAAAAATAATAAAATAAAATAAAATAAAATAAAACCTTTCATATTTTCATTATCAGCATAACTATAATGTTTTGTGAAATATTGTCAGTTTTGTGTTGTTCCCTTCTAAATGACTGTTCTACATGTGCTTAGTTGGTCGAGTCTGGTAGGACCTGCTTCTCATTGTTTCATGTCTCTTATTTGAGGAATATATGAATGATGACGCCAACGATAATGGTTTGTCGAGTCAGTGCTGCCTTACGAGTCCTTCTCATCTTGCAACTGGGAAATGTCTGGTGCTGTTCCTGTCCATTGTGATTTGTTGCTTAATGTTGAGTAAATGTGTTGGGATGGGGGTGACATTTGTGCAACTATTACAGTAGATTCAATTGCCATGACCATCCATGCTGACATGTATGGTGCTAGGCCACTTTTGGACTACTGAAGGAAGGCTGCATGAATTGCATGTTTTAGCTGCTCCTGCTGATGTAGAAGCATATCTCTGTCTGTATGTCTCCTTCTCTCTTTTAGAGTTTGTTCTTCTTAACCTCTTAAACATTTTTCCCAATTGTCACAGCTCTTTCCAATCTGTGTTCAAATCCTTCTGGATTTAACTTTACCTTTCATCATTTCGGAATCAATAAATAAAGTACCACTTGAGTACTAGAATTGATGGTATCAACTAAATCCCTCTCCTAGAAAATTATTGATCTTATGCGTAAATTAGAAGCATCTGCTATCAGTGTTTTGGGGTAACTAAAAGCTTGTTTGTCAGTCATTAAAGACAACTTCATATTGGCCATTGTTTGGGTTAATTTGCAGGCCAATCAGGGCTGACTTCCCATTGCTACAAGAACCATTTAAAGAATTGCTGGTATCTATGTTAATATTCTTCTCTAGTTTTTTGAAAAAACACTATTTTTAGGTTATTGAAGGGTGGTTGGTGTTAGGAAGGGCATCCAGCCATAAAAACCGTGACAAAACAGACACAGATGTCTAGTGGAGTCTTCTGCTTGGCCAGCTCCTGTCAAACCATCCAAACCATGCCAGCATGGAAGGTGGATGTTAAACGATGTTGATGATGATGGTGATGCCATAAAGAGGCACAACTTGCTATCATTGTAAACAATAAGAATAAACTATGTCTGAGAAAAATATGGGATTATGAGGGTTAAATTAACTGCTTTGTAGTACAGGGCTGACCTGAGGCTTAATAACAACCATCACACATTTAGAAGACTACACATCGTTTGTTCTATTAGCAATTAAAAACAAAGGCAATGAACCCTTTAGCATTTAAACTGGCCATATCCAACCCAGATATTCTACCTGTTTTATATTCAAACCAGCTGAATTTGGCCTCTCACACCTACCCTACAATGTCATTCTAAAGAAAGCAATCACATCATTGAGATCTTAAGGTTCTGAGATAATGCATGGTTAATTCAAACAATGCAAATAAATGTTAGATCTGACAGAGTCATCTGAATGCCAAAGGGTTAAAAACAAATCTGTGCTTTTGAAGCTAAGTGGAATAATATATTCCTTACTCAAAATGATAGAAAGGGTATCTGGCTATAAAATTTTGCCTAAATCTCAATCCAAATCTTAACAGTATGGGGAAAATACACATAAAAAAAATGAACATACATGGGCTCAGGTATTGTAAGAAGTTTGCTTCCCGACCACAGTAGGCGGGTTCTGTCCCACTGCATGACACCATGGGCAAGTGCCGTCTTCTATTGCCTCAGGCTGACTAATGCCTTGTGTGTGGATTTGGTAGATGGAAACTGAAAGAAGCCTGTTGTGTATGTGTGTGTATGGGCATTTTTTTTGTGTCTCTGTTAGTTCCCCCATTGTCGCTTGACAACTGGTGTTGGTGTGTTTACATCCCCATAGCTTAGCAGTTTGGTAAAAGAGACCGATAGTGTAAGTACCAGGTTTTAAAATAAGTAGTGGGGGGTGCGATTCATTCGACTAAATTGGCTTCAAAGCAGTGCCCCAGCATGGCCACAGTCTAATGACTGAAACAAGTGTATCAATTATAGTTTCTTGAATCTGACCTCACATTGCTCACTGTGCAGGGTGGGGATTCTCAAATGGTCTGCTGCAAAGGGTATCTAGATCCTCTATGGATTTTTGAAGGCATGATTTAACCTTTTCGTTACTGTATTTATTTTGAGATGTTCTATGTTTCTTTCAATTACTTTAAATATAACAAAGAATTTAGTAAAATAACTTAGTTGTCATTAAGCTAGTGTTAGGAACATAAATTGTAACTAAGGTTTGGTAGAAGATTTTAATACAAAACTTATGAAAACGACATTTGTACTACAGAGACAGGGGTGGTTTCAGCTGGGTTGGTATTGAAAGGGTTAAATTAATCACTTGTTAACCCTTTTGTTACCATATTTCTGTTGAGATGCTCTGTGTTTCTTTCAATTGATTTTAAATATAACAAAGAATGTAGTAAAAAAATTTAGTTATCATTCACCTAGTGTTAGGAACATAAATTGTAATTAAGGTTTGGTGGAAGATTTTAATTCAAAACTTATGAAAACAAGACATTTGTACTCAGAGCCAGAGGCAGTTTCTGCCAGGTTGGTAAGGATTTAGAAAAAAATCCATTGTAATACTTGAGCTTCTTGAAATCCGTGTTATTTTGTTATACAGAAGTGCTATTAGTAAGACAAGGTAAGCAATAGTTTTCTATATTTTTTGTGAATTTTAAGCATTAAAATATTGTTTGTTTATCCTTTTGACTTCTCGTGTGCATTGCACCTGTAATTATTTTATCTCTAGTACCTCACTAAGCCGAAAAAGATTGAGAACCGCTTGAATAGGTTGACTAAAGACATGCCTGTAGGTTATTGAAGGGAACTTCTTGTTAGTATTTAGGCAACTGGAAATGGTTGTATGTCATTAAAGGGAACTTCAGTTGGTCACTGAAGACACAACAATTGGTCATTAAAGGGGATTACCCATTGATTATTGTATTGAACGGTAAAGTACATGTTTGTAGGTTATTGGAAGAAACTACAGTATTTGGGTAACTGGAGACATGCCTGTTGGTCATTAAAGAGGATTTCATATGGGTCATTTGGTTAGTTTGCAGGTAATCAAGATTGGCCTTACATTTGTACAGCTGCCAGCTCAAGGTTCAATGGGTTCTATGCCTGTAAATAAAAGTAGGGTAAGTGGGTTTAACATGAATGTAAAGGCTCATTAGGCTGGAGCTTATCTTAGTTTCCATGGAATGTGACTGACTGAGAGAGTATAATACTTCATCCTACTGAACAAGATGCCAGTCCATTGAAAGCAGACTGGAGCAATGTGAAATGATGTGTTTTGATCAAGAATGTAACATCCTGCTTGGTGTGGGAATCAAAACCTTGAACTTAACCAATCACAAGTCTAATATCTGAACCCGTATGTCATGCATCTTCACAGGCCAGGCACCCTCGTTTGATGCAGTACTTTGCCTTAATCTCTTTGAAAAATACAATTTTCCATGTTGAAATAAATAGGTGCCATAGAGAGGTATAGCTTACTATTGTAAGCAACAAAATTGTAAGCAACAATAATTGATGAGTGTTTCAAATGTGTTTAAGGTTACTGGGAGAGAGTGAATAATATCAGAAGTATTATAGGTGAATGTTACATATTGTTAAGATTAAAACAGAAAATATTCTGTAGTCTGACCTAAGAATTATGCAAAATGCTTTAGGTACCTGTATGTATAAATGTCCTTTCCCAGTATTTATAATTTCATGGTGTTAAACAGATATGAAATAAATCCCTCCCTGCCATAGGGTTCACATTGATATAGTTAGGTGCAAATAGTACCATGTGTTGGGAATGTGTGACTGGCACAGATAACTGATATAAAAGATGGTAACCTTTTCATATTTTTACTTGCACTTTGACCTGATCTGGACAATTACAGATGATGATGACAATGACAATAACGACAATATCTTAGTTCAACTGCCATTACGATCATTAACCATCACCCATTACTATTATCATTATTTTGATCTATACTTTCCCATACTTGCATGGACCAAATGAGGTATATTGAAGCAGATTTCTCTATGGACAGACACCATTCCTACTGTCAACCCTCATCTATTTTCAAGAAAGATAATATTTTCCCATGGCCAGGCATATTTACTCAGAATATTGGAAATTACTGACATGCTTGTATGAGAGTGACAAATGTTTACAACATTTACAACAATGTCAAGACAAGGAGACACACACATATACATACATAAACACACACACACACACACACACACACACACATCTTGTTGGCTTCGCAAGCAAGCAAAGATTTATGGGGGAGGATGTCCATGTCGTGGGCTTGCTGATGCCTGATGAATCTGGTATGGGACAAACAGTCATGACTGCAGAAGCTGAACAGAAAGGTAGGCTGATCAGCATTGGTTGTAGTGTCCTTTTTTCCATTTTCTCTTTTGTCTGCCAGGATAATCCTGTGGTTGTGTTCAAGTGAGACTGTTACCTGGAAGACACTAGGCTTCATGGTTAATGGCAAGAACAGGCTACTGGTGGTGAACAATGTGGCAGGTGCTGAGAGATTTCTTTAAGGAGTCCTTGTATTTCTTATTTGGTGCTCATCTACCTTGGTGACCTGAGGAGAGTTCACCATATGGCATGTTCTTGGGAAGTTGATCCTAATTGTGGTAGGCTTCTTTCCGTTTCCATTTCCCAAATGTACTCACAAGACATTGGTCAACCCAGGGCTATTGCAGAAGACACTTGTCCAAGGTGTCACACAATGGGACTGAATCCCAAACCATGTGATTAGGAAGGAAACTTTAACCATACAGCCACTCCTACACCCATCATAAATAATATCTATGTTTTGAAAACAATATTTGATTTATCCACTAAAAAATAGCAATTGTTAAGGCGGCAAGCTGGCAGAAACGTTAGCATGCCGGGCAAAATGCTTAGAGGTATTTCGTGTGTCTTTACATTCCGAGTTCAGATTCCACTGAGGTCAACTTTGCCTTTCATCCTTTCAGGTGGGAGGGGGGTCGATAAATTAAGTACCAGTTGTGTACTGGGGTTGATCTAATCGACTGCCCCCCCCCCCAAATTTCAGGCCTTGTGCCTAGAGTAGAAAAGAAAGAGTAGCAAATCTTGATTAAGGAAACATATGAACAAAGACAATCCAGTTATGGCCATTCCCTCTTTAGGTGTATTCCTGGTTACATTATCTTATGTGGCCTTTTGTGTTGAAGACTGTTTGCTCAATCAAGCTTGACTGGGGGGGGGGGCTATATTAACAACGCTTGTTAATGATTCATTCGTCTTCACATTGCAGGATGTATATGACTCAGCAGACCAGTTAATTTGATTGGCCAACTCTGTGTTTCTGCTCATTCTGCTTTTGCTTTCTTTTCTTATCTTTTCTGTTACTCATTTCAGTCATTAGACTGTGGCCATACTGGGGCACTGCCTCAAAGAATTTTTAGTCGAATGAATGGCGCCCAGAACTTATTCCAACTGTCTCTTTTGCTGAACTGTTAAGCTACGGGGTCATAAACAGTAGAGCCCAAGGTGCCACGTGATAGGACTGAACATGGAAGCATGTAATTTGGAAGCAAACTTCTTACCACACAGCCATGCCTGCATCTGATGTATAAAAGCGTCAAAAAACAGTGCAAGTTAGGGCTGATTCTTAACTTTTGTCATGGGACCTAATATATTCTTTTCTACTTGACTGTGGCACAAGGTCCAAAATTTTTAGGGAGTGTGCCAGTCGATTACATCAACCCCAGTATGCAACTAGTATTTAATTTATTGACCCCAAAAGGATGAAAGACAAAGTCGACCTCGCTGGAATTTGAACTCAGAATATAATGACAGACAAAATACGGCTAAGTATTTCACCTGGCCTACTTTATGGGGCCTAATATATTGCACTACTCTTGTGTAGACTCCTTCTTTGTATGAAAAGAAATAGATCTTCGACTTCCCAGGACTAATTTTTCATGACATTTTCTCACTTTCTTCTCTTCTCCTTCATAGAGCCAAAGAGCCAGTATTTTCATTGGTCTTAATTCTCTGTTTCCATGAGAAATAAAAGTAAGATGTCTTGAAACACTTGTGCAAAGACTCGTTATTCATGTGATTAACTTAGGATTTAATTACGCTACATCCAACTGATGAGGTAGTGAAAACAATTTGTCCTAGTAATACACAGTACCTGAAGAAGAAGAAGAAATTTGTGGAATAACACAAGTGACTGCAGCTGTGTGGACACGGGTTAATTTGGCATGGTTGACTGAACGGTCAGTCTGGAGCTGAAGGCAAACGTGTGCTCGGAAATATACATGTACAAATTGAAAGGGGGAGGGAGGAGGGGGTAATGTTATGATTTATTAATTGAACACGATTGATGAAAATGCTTTCCCTCTCCTCATCCACATAAAGAGATATTATTTGAACATAATTGACGTAATGAAGAGAAATATACCCACAGAGAGAGAGAGAGAGAGAATGAAGCATTAAAATGCCTGATGTCAAATAAGTCAGCATCGAATCAGTGATGCTAAATGGGTGGCACCAAAATGATTTGTGCCAAGCATCTCAAACCCACAAATTGATGGTTCTTCACCTGGCCATTACAATTTCATGATTATGACAATAATGATAAAGATTTTTTTTTTCATCTCATTTACATTTCTCATTATTATTAAGAATGGTTTTTGTGTTGAAATTGCCATTTGTTGCTGATGTTATTACTGTTGTTGCAGTTGTTGCTCTTTTTGTTGTTGATGTTGTTGCGATTGCTATTATTGTAGCTGTTGTTGTTTTTGTAGTTGTACTTGATATTGTGGCAACTGTTTTCATCGTTGATGCTGTTGTTGTTTAGGTCACTGCTGTAGTTGTTGTTGTTGTAGTAGCCTTTGCCTGTTGTTGTTGTTGTTTTGAAACTGCTTGGAATGGTTTGTGGAAATGCCATGATCACTGATTTGGAAATGGCCGTTGTTTTTCTAGCAGCTCTCGACACCTTTTATAATCCATCTTGTTTGGTGTTTTGCATTGAGCATGCAGCAAGCTGAAAGGTGAAGAGTTCCATTCACACCAATGTTAACATTCTCCAGATTTTCTTCTGCTGTCTTTTCTTGTCCATCTCCTTCTCCAACCACCATCACTATCACCTCGATGATCTCTACCACTACAAATCTCCATACCCCTCCCTCCCCCACCTTGGCTTCCACAATGACATTACTATTCTGTCATCATCCACCACCATCATTATCATCATTTCACTGTTCTGCACCATCATCCATAACACCAACCCTTTCTCTTCCACCACCATCACTACAACCACTTATCTCCATCCCTATCATCCTTGCTGATCTTCACTACCATTTGATCAAACCTACATCCACCATTACCACTACTACTATTGCTACCACCATCACCACTACTACTATTGCTACCACCACTACCACCATCACTACTTCTGCCACTACTACTACTACCATTAATCTAGCCCATCTACTACCTTTGCTTTCCCCACCACATCCCTACCCTGAACAATAACAACAACACCACCACCCCAATGTTCACTTTTACAGTGTAACCGTTGAGATTTGTTGTTATTTGTGTGTTTCAGGTTATCTGTTGGGAGTTAAATATAAATCTAATATTCATTTCTATGGACTCCGGTGTATTGCCAATATATGTAGGTGAGTGGCCACAATCGATTGTATTGACCTAAATATATGACTGGTACTTAAATGATTGAGTCTGAAATGATGAAAATGTAACAGAGACAACATTAAATACTGAATACTCACATCTGCACAAGGTTACATAATTTGTTTTGTGTGGGCCATACAGTTGAATTAATCAACCCCAGCACATTTACCTTGATTAAAGGACCCTTCCCTCCTTGTCATGTTTTATCAAAATGCAATCAGAATTCTTCAGTCATTTTGTTCAGATGTTTTCTTCATCTCATTGCAACAGCTCTTGCTCTCTCTCTGTGAAACGGGAGATTTGCCAAGGCTCTGTGGCACTAATACATCATTGGGTGCTCTTGTTATCTGTGTTCTTTCCGGTTCCATTGAATGACTTGTTTGTTATTATTTAACCATTTAGCATTCAGATTACTCTGTCAAATGTAATGCTTATTTATTCACAGTGGTTTGAATTAATCATGCATCATCTTTTAGCTTTGAGTTTTCAATGATGTGATTGTTTATTTTTAGAATGATATAATGGAGAGACCAGATTTAGCTGGTTTGAACACAAAACAGGTTGAATATTTGGGCTGGATACAACCGGTTTAAATGCTAAAGGGTTAAACCCATATCAACACTGACTAGAGATCTATGAATGAAGTATATTTCATTCATGACCATCCTTTTGTTTTCTCTGGCATAGTATATATTGGACTGCATCAAGTAATGCAGTGGTTCTCAAACATTTCTTTGCCTATGGGACCCTTAGACTTCTGTTTTACTCTTTTGGACCACCAAGGCCATTTGATGTTTAAACAAATCTTATTATTTCTATAATTAGATATTGTTAAGAATTGTATGATAAAATTGTTAAAATATTTTGTGCATTGCTGAAATATAAACAATTTATTGCAGATAAATTTTAAGAGCAAAATCTTATATGGGCCCAAGGGCCATACAGATCCTGGTTGAGAACCATCGATCTAGGGCCATACAGATCTCAGATGAGAACCATTGGTCTAGTATGAAAGCAAGTGTCCTTGTGATTTGGGTGTTGCACTACCAATAGTAAAATCGTAATTTCAATCCCTAGGCTGGCACTGCTTTGTGTTTTGGAATAAAGTACTTCATTTCATATCACTCTTTTCATTTAGGCTTGAATGGGTGGGTCACCCTGTGGTGGACTGGCATTCTATTCAGGTAGAATGTTGGCCTATCTGTCCAGCTAGCAGTGGTATCATTCGAAAGCTTCAAGAATGTGAGGACACACCTTGTGACCAGCTGTGTATAGCAACATCTGATAGTCAGGTTGATACAGTGACAACATTTAATGTATCCATTTTCGAAATGGTACAGTGTGGTTTGAAGGAGATTTGTCTGCTGTTTGTCACAAGTCAAATGAACAAACAGAGGCTCCTCGTGAAAGACTTGTTTTGAAGATCATAAAGCCTTCTCAGTGTGAGTCGCAATACTCCTGCAAGTTGAGGCAGCATTTGCATTAATTGTTGATTGCAGTATTTCATTAAGAGGAAAATCTCTTCATTTGGTGCCTAAAATATTATAGAGGCATGGTATTTCTTACATCAACCAAACCGTCCTGGATGGGAGATGTTAAAGTCAGCTGCTTTTCAATCTGGATTCGGACCTTACTCTCTTTAAATCGAATGCTGTAAGGTAATGATGTCCAACATTTTGTCTTTTTTTCATCTCCACTGGTTGACCACTAAATATTTTTTTCTTCATTTCCTTTCCTTTCTTTCTCTATTGTATGTCTTACAGTCCTTGTGTAAGAAGTTTTATAGCTTTTAACTTTTATCTTTCCCTTGTTGCAGTCATTACACTGTGACCATGCTGGAGCAAGAGGTTTTAATCAAATTAATCGACCCCACTACTCATCATTATTTTTTCGAAAGACTGGTGCTTATCCTATCAGTCTTTTTTGTTGAACTGCTAAGTTACCTAGATGTCAACACACCAAAACTGCTTGTCAAGAGGTGGTGGGAGACAAACACAGATACAAGGAGAGAGAGAGAGAAGGGAGGAGACAGATAGGCAGACAGACAGATAGACAAACACACAGAGGCTTCTTTCAGTTTCTGTCTACCAAATCCACTCACAAGGTTTTGGTCTGCCCAAGGTTATAGTAGAAACAATTGCCTAAGATGTCACGCAGTGGGACTGAACTCAGAGCCATGTGGTTGGGAAACAGGCTTCTTACCACACAGCCACACTTGTGTCTATGAGGAAAGTTTGCTAAGATCTTGCTCAATCTGTCTCCATTTCTGGATATAGGGATTCCGTGAGTGGTCACTGATGATCCTTTCCATAATGAAATGAAGCTGATTCCAGGAGAAAGAGGAACCAACAGAGAGAGAGAGAGAGAGAGAGAGAGAGATTGCTTCTAGTATTTGACTGATACTTGTGACCCTCTCATAAGGGTGAAAGGCAAAGTTGATGTCAGTGGTATTTGAGTTCAAAGTACAAAGGACCAGAACTAAAACTGCAGAGCACTGTATGCTTTACTCTAATGATTTTGTCATATCTTACCAACCACATGGTTCCAGGTTCAGTCCTGCACCTTGAGTAAGTGTCTTCTTCTATAACCTTAGGCCTGCCTAAGCCTTGTGAGTGGATTTGTTTGATGGAAACTGAAAGAAGCCTATCGTATATATATCATCATCATCATTTAACGTCTGCTTTCCATGCTAGCATGGGTTGGATGATTTGACTGAGGGCTGGTGAACTAGATGGCTGCACCAGGCTTCAATCTTGATCTGGCAGAGTTTCTTCTGCTGGATGCCCTTCCTAATACCAACCACTCCAAGAGTGTTGTGGGTGCTTTTATGTGTCACCTGCACAGGGCCAGTCAGGCGGTACTGGAAACGACCTCACTCAAATCTTTTACACATGCCACCTGCACAGGTGCCAGTAAGGTGATGCTGGTAACGATCACGCTTGAATGGTGTCTTTTATGTGCCACTGGCACGGAGGCCAGATAGCCGCTCTGGCAAGGATCACGCTTGGATGGTGCTCTTAATACCCTACTAGCACGGGGCTTGAGTGCCAGTAAGTCAACGCTGGTAATGATCACTATATATATATATATATATATATATAAGTATATACATGTGTTTGTGTGCCTTTGTTTGTCAACCCCCACCATTGCTTGACGACTGATGTTGGTGTCTTTACGTCCCTGTAACTTTGCAGTTTAGCAAAGGAGACTGATAGAATAAGTACTGGGATTCCGGAGAATAAGTCCTGTGGTCGATTTCTTCAACTAAAGGTGGTGCTCCAGTGTGGCCACAGTCAAATGTCTGAAACAAATAAAAGAATAAAATAATCTTCTTTTAAAGCCTCTTACTTATTGTGCCAGTCTCTTTTGCCAAACCACTAAGTTACAGGAATGTAAACAAACCTATACTGGTTGTCAAGCAGCAGTGGGGTACAATCACAAGCACAAAGATGCACAAGCATATGTGCATAATGGGCTTCATTCAGTTTCCATCTACTAGATCCACTCACTAGACTTTGATAGTTGAAAATTGTCTGTGTGCTTCCTTATCTTGACATTGCATGGTAATTGTAAACAAGTGTCACTGTCATATGAACAATGCCTTCATTTCTGATATTCTGTGAAAACATGTCTGGCCAACGTGGAATAGTACCTTATATTGAAACAAAGGTTGGTGACAGGAAGGGCATCTGGCTGTAAAAAACGTGCCTCGACAAATTCCATAGAACCATGCAAGCATGATGTATGTTAGATGATGATGATAATGATGATGATAATGATACATATGTATGTGCATAGGAATGGCTGTGTAGTAGGAAGCTTGCTTCCCAACCACATGGTTCCGAGTTCAGCTCCTCTGCATGGTACCTTGGGCAAGTGTCTACTCTAGCCTCAACCCGACCAAAGTCTTATGAATGGATTTAGTAGATGGAAACTGTATGTATGTATTGTGTGTGTGTGTGTGTGTGTGTGTGTGTTTGTACCCCACCATTGTTTGACAACTGATGTTGGTGTGTTTATGTCCCTGTAACTTAGTGGTTCGGCAAAAGAGGCCAATAGAATAATTACTAGGCTTACAAAGATTGACCTGGGGTTGATTTGTTCGACTAAAGGCAGCACTCCAGCATGGCCGCAGTCAAATGACTGAAACAAGTAAAAGAATATACTCACATAATTGTGTGCTGGTAAACCAGATTATTTTCTTCATGCCTAAAGATTTCAGGTGTTGTCAGCCATCAACTACACTCATTTGGGAGCCTGAAATAATGTGGCTGGGGTTACAAATATGACATATTGGTTTACTGCAACATCATTGAGAGCAGAGAATGTCATTGGTCAGTGTCTGTTGGATGGTGGCACTCCTCCCCTTTCTCTTTCCCTGGATCTGTTCAAAGAAAGCGGCAGAGGTAGTGGTGAGAGGAGAGGAGTAGAAGACTAGAAGGAGCTTGTATATTGAAGCACTCTAGTTGGCTTCCGGAAATGTTTCAAATATTCGAAATAGCATAACGGGTATGTATTGGTTGGCAGAAACTTTGTTGGGGATGGTGGCATGATATGGGAATGAAGAGAATTAAATAGAGGAGAAAAAATAACAAAATTTATTGAAGCAAATAAAAGGAAAAAAGAAATATATAGCAGAGTAATGGTGGTCAGAGAAGTGAAACTTAAACTCTAAGCTTAACAAGCAGACAGGCAAACAAACAAAGAAACCTTTTGCTGCTTATCAAAATAAACAAATTTCTAGTAAATTTCATGTTGAATGTTTTTCCTTAGACAACTTACAGCCTCACCCCCTCACAACCACCTGGTTTATCTCGAAAGTTTAACCTTGCTTCAGTTAGCTTCCTTTAAAAATATATTTTCTTTCATCTAACTTGCTTCAGTCACTGGACAGCAGCCATGCTGGAACACAATACACACACACACACACACACACACACACACACACACAAAAGTGGCTGTATGGTAAGAAGCTTGCTTCCCAACCACATAGTTCTGGGTTCTGTCCCACTACATGTCACCTTGGGCAAGTGTCTTCTACTATAGCCTCGGGCTAACCAAAGCCTTATGAGTAAATTTGCTCGATGGAAACTGAAAAACACTCATCATATATATATATATATATAATGAAGCATTCTTCCTTGGTCTCAGGATCACTCATGTCTAGAAACTGAGGTTGGGGTAAGCAAGGGCATGCTCCCCATAGAAAATCCAGCTCCAAAAATGCCTCATGATAGCAGAGGAGAATGGGCACCAGCCAGCCAGCCAGCCAGCCCAACAGGTGGGGTGGGCTGCACCTGCCTACTTCAGCTGATATGGCATTGAGATAGATCTGGCCACCCCTGTTAACGGGGACAAAACCCAGATTTAAAACACTGTATGATGATGATGATGGTGCAAAGCAGTGTTTGGGTATGAGCACAATTTAGGTTAGTTGAAATATGTTTGTTACATATTTCAACTGCTAAAGGCAAACACACTGTATTTACCATAGAGAAAAACTCTCCCTTATGGTAAAAAGGTGTGAAAATACCCGTTGGTTCAGTGTCACCATCTGTCAGGAATCTTAGATATCGATGTTTCAAGTTTTTTGACTTTTGTCAATGAGATGTACCTAAGAGAGGCAACTCTGGACAAACTAAATAAAGCTTGTAGCTTTATATATAATTTAGTCAACACGTTGACTGATTTGTGCTGGTAGATCGCTCAGTTGAGATAAATACCAATAGATGGCGAAACTGAATCAACTTGTGTTTTCACTCCTTTTACCGTAAGAGAGATTTTTGTCTCCGTGGTAACTGCAGTGTATTTGCCTTTAGCAGCTGAAATATGTGCCAAACATATTTCAACTAACCTAAATTGTGATATATATATATATATATATATATATATATATATATATGTATTTACGTGTCTGTGTTTGACCCCTCCCCCATCACTTGACAACTGATGTTGGTGTGTTTACGTTCCCATAACTTAGCAGTTCGGAAAATAAAAACTGATAGAATAAACTTAGAAAGAACAAGTCCTGGGGTTGATTTATTTGATTAAAGACACTGTTCCAGCATGGCCACAGTCAAATGATTTAAACAAGTAAAAAAATAAAAGAATATATATATATTCACTTTGTATTTTCCCATGGTTTGTTTTGGTTCTATATTTGTGTTTAGTGCTCATCAGGTGTTCACAGGCATCGGAAGCGTTTTTACGTTAACATTAATAACAGTGAGAATGAATGCTCAATACTGCTTTGGTTGGTAACCATTCTTTATTTGTAAGTTAACAAGGCTTCTAATGGTTTCATGTTGAGAGATTTCTCTCAACAATTATCAAGCCTGCCACAGGAAGGACATCTGGCAATCTGCCTCAGTAAACTCTGTTTGCCCCATGCTGTATGGGAGTGAGACATGGTGTCTGAGGGAGAGGGAGATGGCAATTTTGAGAGGAACTCAGAGAGCAATCGTGAGAAAAATGTGTGGGGTGAAGCCGTTTGATAAGAGGAGGACAGGATTTGATGGCAATGCTGGGGCTGGAGGAATTGCTTGAATTGAGTGAGGTGGGGTGGATATGTGTTGAGGAGGGATGAAGAGCATGTTCTGAGGAGAGTGATTGCTTTTGAGATAAATGGAGCATGAAAGCAAGTTGGACAAGGAAAAGGTGGAGGAGGAGATCAGGAGGGTTGGTTTGAAAAAGGAGGATGCCCAAAACTAGGCAAGATGATGTGAAGGCATTGAAGTAGATCTGGATTTAAAACATTGAATGATGATGATGATGATGATATATATATATATACATACATACATACATACATACATACATACATACATACACACACACACACACACACACACACACACACACACACAGAGGCTCAGGTGTAGTAAGAAGCTTACTCTCCAACCAAATGTTCAGTCCTCCTGTGTGACACCATGGGCAAGTACCTCATACTATAGTCTTGGGCCAACCAAAGCTTGTGAGTGGATTTGGTAGACAGAAACTGAAAGAATCCTGTCGTATATAATATATGTATGTATATGTGTGTGTGTATATATATATATATATATATATATATATATGTTGTGTGTTTTGTGTCTATATTAGTCCCCTGCTACCATCTGACATTTGGTGTTGGTATAACTTAGCAGTTTAGCAAAAGAGACTAGGCTTAAAAAACTAAGTAACGGGGTTGATTCATTCTACTAAAAACTCTTCAAGGCATTGCCTCAGCATGTCTGCAGTCCAATGATGGAAAGGAGTAAGAGATAATAGATAACCACAATCACAGCAGTTATAATAACGATATCTATAATGATGTCAGCGATAACAACAGACTTCAAAATGTGAATTAGTAATTAAAACAAAACCGGATATGTGTACTGTCTGTGTTTATAGTATTCACTTATATAGGCACAAGCGTGGCTTTGTGGTAAGAAGCTTGCTTCCTGGTCTTACGATTGTGGGTTCAGTCCCACTGTGTGACACCTTGGGCAAGTGTCTTCTACTATATGCTCAGGCTGACTAAATCCTTGTGAATGGATTTGGTAGATGGAAACTGAAAGAACCCCCACTGTGTGTGTCTCTGTGTATGTGTGTGCATGTGTTTGTGTGTGTGTGTCCCACCACCACATGACAACTGGTGTTGGTGTGTTTATGTCTCTGTAACTTAGCTGTTTGGCAAAAGAGACTGATATTGTAAGTAGCAAGTTTTAAAAAAATAGGCACTGGAGTTAATCCATTCAGCTAAAAATTCTTCAAGACTTTGCTCCAGCATGGCCACTGAAACAAATAAAAGATAAAAGATGTAGTAGGGCAGCACTGAAGTAGTCACCTACATCACCCAGTAGTCGGAACTAAATTACACTGGGTTGATATTATATGTATGTACATTTAAAATGATGAGGGTGTGGCAGTGAATTGTAGTAAGAGGATGTTGAAAAAAAGTTAGTGAAAGAAAAGTGGAGAGAGTTAAAAAATGTTTAAGAAGCTTGGTATTAAGAGTCTCTCCTCTGTCCACTGTTAAAAGCAGCAGCAGCCGTAGCAACAACCACTTTGTATGTCTATGTTGACTATCTGTTGGAATGTTTGTTAAAAGAGTGTTACTGGGTTAAAACTTGTTAAATCTTGGTAACTGGTGTCCCGGATGGTTTTAGTAGAGCAGCAGTAGGTAGATTAAAAAAGAGAGTGGAGACAGACAGATAGATAGATAGATAGAGGGGGAGAGAGAACGAGAGAGAACGAGAGAGAGTGACAGACAGATAGGCAGATGGTGAGCAATAAAGGTGTGAACATGAATTTTACTTTGTTGCTGTTTCACCTTTGAGCAATTTAGTTCAACCCTGAGTCAGCAAACTTAGGATCAAAGGTGTTTAAACTATTATCCTTCTGCTTTTTGGATCCCAGAGACTTGATTGACCTGTGTGTCTGTCTGACTGTTACTCTTTAAGGTGGTAGGTTGTAATTTGAAGGGATTTTTGCTGTTGTTTCTTGCAGGTTGAGTAACCACATAAGGCACCCTTATTAGCTTGAATTTTAGTTTGGAGTTTGTAAAACATTTTGTGTGTTATAGAAGTATAAATCAATTTATTGTGCAACAAAATTTTAACAACAAAATCTTATATGGACCCCAGTTGAGAACCACTGATGCAAACTCTAGATCAGTGATTCTCAACTGGGGAATCTCATATGGCACCTGAGGGTCCATATGAGATTTTGGGAGGGTCCACATAACAAAATAGTAAATTGGAGACCCACAATAGTATTCTAAGAGCTCCTGCTTTAGATGTATGTATTGCAAGAAACAGCTGGGTTTCTTTCTATAACATTTTACGTAGTGCCGCTTACACAAGTTAATGTGTGAAAAAACAAAATAGGAATTTTGAACGAGATTTTTATAAAACTAGTTTTTAACCCATTTGTTACTATATTTATTTTGAGATGCTCTGCATTTCTTTCAATTAATTTTAAATATAACAAAGAATTTAGTAAAATAACTTATCATTAAGTTAGTGTTAGGAACATAAATTGTGACTAAGGTTTGACAGAAGATTTTAATTCAAAACTTATGTAAACAAGACATTTGTACTCAGAGCCAGAGGCAGTTACAGTTGGGTCAGTATCAAAATGGTTAAATTATTCATTTGTTAACCCTTTTGTTACTATATTTCTGTTGAGATGCTCTGTGTTTCTTTCAATTGATTTTAAATATAACAAAGAATTTAGTAAAATAACTTAGTTATCATTAAGCTAGTGTTAGGAACATAAATTGTAATTAAGGCTTTGTGAAAGATTTTAATTCAGAACTTACGAAAACAAGACATTTGTACTACAGAGCCAGAGCTGATTTCAGCTAGGTTGGTATTGAAAGGGTTAAATTAATCATTTGTTAACCCTTTTGTTACCATATTTCTGTTGAGATGTTCTGTGTTTCTTTCAATTGATTTTAAATATAACAAAGAACTTAGTAAAATAATTTAGTTATCATTAGTGTCAGGAACATATATTGTGACTCAGGTTTGGTGGAGGATTTTAATTAAAAATTTGTGAAAATAAGACTACAGAGCCAGAAGCGATTTCAGCCAGGTCGACAACAAAAGGGTTAAGCATAGAATGGCTAGTGGGGTCCACCAGGATAAAATAGTAATGAAAGGGGTCCACAGATAAAAATGGTTGAGAATGCCTGCTCTAGGTCATCCCTAAACAGTCAGACTTATAATGAAATATTCTCCAACTGTTACTATTCTCTCTTTTTGTTTCTCACAGAATACATTGTTCTGGATGTCTTTCTGTCCTTCCTTTTGTTTTAAGATGCTTAGTTCCCTAAACCCAGACTACATTTGAAAAAGGATTAGCAATGTCCATAGACCCAGCGTTCAGTGATTGTGAACAAACAAGTGTTTATATTGAATACGAGTCACTCTTGTTGAGAAAATCTTTCAAGAATAGCTCACCTCGACACCCAAGTTATTGTTGTTTTGACCCTTGTTCAGGTCAGACGTCCTCTTGCCAGCATAAGTGACCCAGTCCTGCAATAAATGTGGTCTTCGACTCTTCAAAGATCTGTTTGACTCAAGATAATGGATCTTTGAAACATAGTGATAAGGGTTTTTGCTATCACCATAACCCTTCAGAATATGCAGTATCTGTCTCTATTTCTTATCTTTTTTTACTTGGGTTTCCTAATTTAGTAATACATACACACACCATACGTGTGTATGTGTGCGTGTGTTTGTATTATATATATATATATATATATATATATATGTTGGTGTACTTGTGTGAGTATATATTATATATATATATATATATATATATATGTTGGTGTACTTGTGTGAGTATATATATATATATATATATATATATATATATGTATGTGCATGTTTGTGTATATGTTACTCTCTCTCCTTTCCTTCATCATGTGATAGACGTGAGTGAGCATCACCATAATGCAAGTGGTGCCCTTTATTTCCAATCTTCTGAGACATCTGCTCATGAGGAAATATATTTATTTCTTTATTGCTCACTTTAGGGGGCTAAACATAGAGGGGACAAACAAAGACAGACAAAGGGATTAAGATGATTACGTCAACCCTAGTGCGTAACTGGTACTTATTTAATCGATCCTGAAAGGATGAGAGGCAAAGTTGACCTCAGCAGAATTTGAACTAGAACATAAAGACAGATGAAATACTGCTAAGCATTTTGCCCGGCATGCTAATATTTCTGCCAGCTTGCCGCCTTCCCATGAGGAAATAATATGTTGCTTGGAAACAGGAAGGGCATCCAGCTGTAGAAAAGCTGCTTCAACAGAGTCCATTTGACCTATGTGACCATGGAAAACTGGACATTAAAAACAAAGATGATAAGCCCCGCTAGTGCTGTTACCATGCAAAAGGCACCCAGTCTCCACTCTGTAAAGTGGTTGGCATTAGGAATGGCATCCAACTGTAAGAACCATGTCAAAACAGTGGAGTTTGGTGCAGTCCTGTGGGTTTCCAGCTCCTGTCAAACCATCCAACGCATACCAGCATGGAAGAGAGCTGTTAAATAACGATTTCTGTGTGTGTGTATGTGAAGAGCACATTTAATAACCAAATCAAATTACATTGTGTAAGAGAAGATTGTAAAACTCTTGTTCACTCGCTGTACTGAGAATCAAGTTCTTGTTCATAGTTGAGTTCCTTGTCAAATGATTGTGTTCTCTAAATTATCTACATGTATAATTGTGTATTGATGTGTGTCTCATCAATATCACCATCATCATTTTACACCTACTGTTCAGCTGAGCATGGCATGGTTGGATTGTTGCTATGTGAGTCAGTTCCGTATTTGCTGTTACAGGCCTTTCAGATGAATTGGAGACATCAACTTGGTTACAAAGGTTTCCCGGCTGCATTTTATTGTGGCACTTGCATTTCATCTTGAGAGTTGATAAAGTAGCAATATAGGGTGATGAAACTGTAAGAACATCAGGACCAAATGCCTTGTGATATTTATTCTAGTTTTTGTGTTTTGGGTGCAAATCCTGCTGTGGCCTGCTTGAGCAGTTGTCTTAATCTGTCATTTGATTTGACACTTGAGTGGAATCCACTCTGTTACAAATACACCATCACATTTTACCTTGAGTGGAGTCTACTCTGTTGCAAGTACACTATCACTTGGCACTTTGAGTGGAGTTCACTCTGTTACAAATATGTCATCACTTGGCACCTTGAGTGGAGTTCACTCTGTTACAAATATGCCATAACTTGGCACCTTGAGTGGAGTTCACTCTGTTACAAATATGCCATCACTTGGCACCTTGAGTGGAGTTCACTCTGTTACAAATATGCCATCACTTGGCACCTTGAGTGGAGTTCACTCTGTTACAAATATGCCATCACTTGGCACCTTGAGTGGAGTTCACTCTGTTGCAAGTATTTATGCTTAGTCTTTCTGTGCTTCCTCCTTCACTAGTCTTGGAAACCACAAAATATCAAGGGCATTGTCTTCCCTAATAACAAAAAAAAGGTGCCTAGTGATGAATTATGTCAGTATTATTGTTGAATACTTTCACTGTTGTTTTGTCTAAACAATTGTCTTGTCTTCTTTGTTGTTAGATTCTTACTGCATGTAAGTTAAACATTGCAGTGGATTTCTCACGTGTCTGACTTATCTCTTTCCATCTAGAAATTAATTTAGCAGTAAATCATGTGATAGATTTATCTAGATGTAATGGGATGGGTTTGTAAAGATGGCTCAGTAAACCAGTGCACACACTCACCTGCGTGCACACACACACACACACACACACACACATACTCACACACATACACACACACATTCACAGCTTATGCACAAATCTGCAACATACATACACACAGCCACAATGTACACACATACATTCGCATGACATGCACAAATCCACAACTTAACATACACATTCACAGTACACACACACACACACACAATGTACAGATACATTTACACATATATGCATATACATATCATTATATACACTCATCCACAACATGAACACATACACACACACATATCCACAATAAGTATTCACATCCACACCCAACTGTTTCTCATTCGTGGCACACATTCACAACACAAATACAAATCTATAACATGCATACACACATCCACAACAAACACACACATCTACCAGACACACACACATCAGTATAAAAATACAGGGGGCCGAAAAAAACTACCAGTTTTTGTACAGGTCTTTCATTATTTTTCTGAGTGGGAAACTATATTCTACATGCCCTCAGCTGTCAGCGGGCAAGGGCTTGTTATTGTGGTCATCAGGGTTAATCCAAATCTGTGGTGGTGGGGGGGTCCTTGACTGGCTCTACTTGGAGGTTCTCTATCAGAAGGACTGCACCAGGTGTTCACATATCTTGTATACCATGTATAGTTTCATCGCGTTTCACCCCCGTTCTATTCCTTTCTTACTCCTCTTTTATGTAACCTTCCCCCTCCCCCCAAACATATTGTTATCTGTCCATGTAACAACTCCTTTATCTAATAATCCTGTGGCAAATAAAGAAATCATCATCACCATCATAATCATTATTAAGGTTGCAAGCTGGCAAAATTGTTACATTGCCATACAAAATTCCAAGCGCCATCTCTTCTGGTCCTTTATGTTCTAAGTTCAAACGCCCTTCATCCTTTCAGTGTCGATAAAATAAATACCAGTTGAGCACTGGGGTTGACATAGTTGACTTCCTTCTCCTCTTGAAATTGCTGGCCTTGTGCCAATATTTTAAACAATTATTATTATTGTTATTTTTATGTTGGTGAGGTGGCAGAATCGTTAGCACACCAGGTAGAATGTTTAGCAGCATTTCGTCTATCTTCATATTCCGAGTTCAAATTCTGCCATGGTCAACTTTGCCGTTTATCCTTTTAGGTTTGATAAAATAAATACCAGTTGAACACTGTGTTCAGTGTAATCAACTTACCTACCTCCCCTGAAATTGCTGGCCTTGTGCCAAAATTTGAAGCCATTATTATTATTGTTGTTATTGTTGTCATTGTTATCATTCTTGTTGTTATTTTGATTAGTATATAAGATTACTTTTATTTAATGTAACCCAATTTCTTTATGTATCATATGTTTATGTTTGTATGTATGGGTGCTGTTTGTATCTTCATGTTCTTATTTTAAAATATTAAAGTATTTATTCAGTACACTCCTCCCACTTTTAACTCATCCTAGGTCTGAAATAATATCTTCAGACTGACATTGAAATGTCAGTGGCTACATATTTAACAGTTCTGCAAAAGTAAGCCGCAGTGTACAGTGTCGTCACTGAAAATCTTGGCCTCTCTTGACCTCTTCTAACTTCTCTCCTACTGCACTGACTGTAGCTATTACTAGACTTTCAGCTGCTACTTTTTTCTGATCAAAACACACCCTCATTGTTAAAATAACATGGAAATGGAAAAAAAAATAAAGAAAAAAAAAAGATTGTTGAAGTCAGTCATTTTGCTGTTGTTTCTTTAATAATTCTTTCTAACTCTCCTGGTAGCAAGTAACCTGCTCAAGACTGCCTCTGATTCCATGATGATATCAATCTGAAACCCGATCGCCAATCAATTCACGTTAGCAATTGATCAGCTCGGGAGTGACCATATCAGAGTGTTCTTCATCATTATAACCTATCATCATCATTGTCATCATATCCACTTTTTTCATGCTTGCATGGGTTAGATGGAATTTTGTTAAGGTAGACTTTCAACAGCTGCATGCCCTTCCTGTTGCCAACCCTTAGTTTCATTTTCCAGGTAAGGTAATACTTTCCCATAGATATGGAAAAGTATTACCTTGTTAGATATGCTTTCCATGGAAGACTGCAAATGGTGTTCATTTACAGCTACGTAAGATTTCTAGATAAGGTATCTAGACACACACACACACACACACACACACACATTCAGTGGGCTTCTTTCAGTTTGTATCTACCATATTTACTGTTGTTGCAGTGGTGCTAAACAACAACCACTACAGCAACAACATCCACTTGAACAGTCCTCAAACCATTCACGAAATGGTGTTAGCTGCTAGGTTAAATGTTGTCTGGTTTGGTTCATGGTTATACTTTGCTAATCCTATAACTGCAGCAGTTCTGAACTAGCCACATACATGGTATTTATTTCAAAGTGTCTTGTACTGTTTATGTTACCCTTATCCCTTCCTTTCTCCTACAAAAAATAACAACAGCAAAAAAACAAAACACCTATCTGACATAGAGTTAATTGTTCTACCTTCTCTTTCTCTTGTTCCCTCCCCACCCCCATCACTTTTGCTTGTTACCCTCCGTGGCTTCATGGTTGATTGGTTGGTGAGTTAAGTTGAAGGCAGAGGAGAGATTCATCTGCAACAATAACCACTTCTGCATCATTCAGTTTAAATGTATGAAAATTTTCTGAATACATAGAAACCTTCCAATGCATGATAAAGAAAAAGCAACAAATAAATGATAAAAACACAACTAAGAAATGTCGTCATCATTGTCATCATCATCATCACCATTATCATTAACCTTGTTGTTGTCATCATCATCATCTCTATTTTTGGTATGGATGATTGTGAAGTCTACTTCTGTTTGAAATAATATCAGTTAAGATTTGCTTTGCTTTAATGAATGCCGCTCATTCAGCAGCTCTATATCAAATATATTTGGTTTGAATTAATATCAACAATTTCTTGTTGTTTGTATATTTTTATAATTTATTGGGAGTAGAGTAAGAGAGAGAGAGGGGGGAGAAGGAGATGGGGAGGACAGTGGAAAGAGAGAGTGAGTGATGGTGATGATGGTAGTGGTGGTGGAGGACTGTTTTATTTATTTGTTCCTTCTTGGTAGCCATTGTTGTGTGATGGAGAAAAGGTTAAAAAAAAACAATAAAAATGTTTAAAAATAAAAGAAATGAAGAAAAAGTAATAAATAATGTAAAAGAGGAAAGACAACATCATGAAAAAACCACCATCTTTTAGATTTGTTGTCAATTAATTGTAAATCTGTGAGAAAATGGTGAGGAAATTTTTGGAAATTTCCATAATGAAATGCTAAAGTTAATTTAGTGTGTATGATCAAAGAAACTGGCTTGTGTCTGCTGTTTATGGCAAACTAAATGTCGATTCTGTTCATATTGGATACCATCGATTCTGAGTTGGTTTTCCATTAAAACAATTCACCTGATTCAGCAGCCATTGCTGTGTTATCTTTTAGTTTAGAAGTTATTTCATAATATCTTCATTTCCCCCCTCTTTTTTTTTTGTTGTTGTCATCATCGTTTGTTGTGTCTTATCTGTGTGTGATTTTGGTGTTGATGGTCAATGTTGCTTACAGCTTTATTTATTCTTTTACTGATCTAATTACTCAGTGCATATATAGAATAGATATATATCTGTAACATTTCCCCTGAACCAGATTATGTGTGTGTGTATATAATATACATATATATGTATATATGTATGTATATGTATGTATACTTCGCAGATGGAAGAATAATTGTGAAACAAAACAAAAAAATATCTCTTTTCGTCTCTACAAAATTGTTTTGTAATCTTGGTCAGCCATTTTGATTTTATAAATACCTAATAAATTTTGCTGTTGTCATTTCTTTACATGGGATTTTCTTCTCCTCTGTGTCTTTCTCTCTCTTTCTCTCTTCACATTTCTCTGAAATACATATGTACAAGATAGACATATGTACATATGTGGATGTAGCATATTATATTAAATTTTATTGTATTGCTCTAGTGGAGAAAATATTATTCAGATAATTGTATTTTTTTCAGTGGTCAGATTGTAAAGGATAGAAAAATGGCTGACTATTCTGTTCAATCTAAATTGTAGGTATAATTTAACTCTCAGTAATAAAAGTGTTTCATTTTGGCCAAATAAGGTGATAGCTCTGATGTTGTGGCAGCAGCAATAACAACATCAATAATAGTAATATTTGGTGATGGAAGAATAGAAGAAAAGCTGTGAGAAATTGCTTATGACAAAGAAAGAGTGAGGTGGGAGCTATGGTGATTTTCCATCCATTGCAATTTTTTTCTGTTTTCTTGTTTATTTATTTATTTATCTATTTATTTTTTTATCCTTCAGCCATCATACTTCTTCCAGGCTAATTTCAAGTTCTTTCCATTTCTCTTCATTAACTCCTACCTCCTTTTTTTCACCCTTGTCTTTCATATTTTGGTTTATTTTTACTTTCTTATTATTCCATTTTCTCTATCATCACATGTTGTTTCTTCTATATTTGGAATGTAGATATTGTATCAATATCTTCTTCATACATATATACATACATACATGATGCAGCTTAATTTTCATACCTCAGGTTGGCAATTTAAATTCTATTTGCTGGCTTTGTGTCTTCTTTCTCTTCTCTTTCTTTTTCATTGCTTTTTTTTCTTCTCATTCACTAGTTCTTATCAGGAATAAATGAAAGTAAAAAAGAAAAGAATAAAAAAGTCACAATAAAAAAAAAAGAAAGACAGAAAAAAAGAAAGGCAACATTTTCTTTCTAGAATGTGTCTGAAAAGGCAGTGTTGCCAGTGGTGGTGATGTTGGTGGTGGTGGTGGCAGTGGTGATGGTATTTGCTTAGCCATGTTGTTCTGAATGTGTTGTAGCTAGGTGCAATAGAAACCAATATATTAGTGTTTCGTTGTCTTTGTCATGCTGACGACTGGCTTAATTATTTGAACTAGTTTACTTGTGATTCTAGTTGAGCTGTGTATGTGTGTGTATGTGTGTGTCTGTGAGAGAAAGAGAAAGAGAGACGTTGGTGGTGGTGATGGTGGGTTACTGAAAAGCTGTGAGGGCTGGAGAGAAATGATTTGATGTCCATTTGCGTTGGATTTCACTCCAAGTGACCTCAATATTTATTGATTATGTTATATCACTGCTATTACACATAAAAGAATATTTTGTTGCATTATTACTATAATGCTGATATAAGGGGAAAAAAAACTAAGGAAAATAATAAACGAGGAAGGGATTGCTCAAAGACAGCAATGTTACTGTTGTTGTTGTCGTCATTGCATTTTGGTATTGTTTGAAAATTCTGCCTCAGTTTCTATCCCCTATTCAGTTAAAGACCATAAGCAACAGTGCATTACATGGTTCAACTTGAGCTTGTATTTAATGTCAAAAGTGGCTCTGCCATACGATATCGTTTCACTTCCAGACAGGTATCTTTGTAAATAAATGGCTGAAGATTTCTTTCAAGACTAAATGACAGAAATCAATGATAAGATATTTGCCTTTTGGCTGAAGAGTCAAAGAGTTGATATCTTCAATTCTGCTGGCTTAAATGAGGCATTAAACCTCTGGAAGTGAGAAACATGAGATGGTTTCTTTGTTGCTACACTAAATCAAAGCACAAAACTGTGATGGAGTCTGTATATGGTCCCTCGGTTTGCTAGAAACAACAACCAAATCTACCTCAAAGCAGGCATGGCTGTGTGGTAAGAAGTTTGCTTCTCAATCCCATGGTTCTAGGTTCAGTTCCACTACATGGTACCTTGGGCATATGTCTTCCATTACAGCTCTGGGCCAACCAAAGCTTTATGATTGGAGGTGGTTGACAGAAACTAAAAAGTAGCTCATTGTGTGTGTATGTGTGTTTGTTTGTCCCCCACTTGTGTGCTTGACAAATGGTGTTGGTTTGTTTACATCCCTATAATGTAACAGTTTGGCATAAGTGGCTGATAGAATGAGTACCCAACTTTAAAAAATTAAGTCCTGGGGTCAATTCATTTGACTAAAAGCCTTCAAGGTGGTGTCCCCAACTTGACCACAGTCCAGTGACTGAAAGAAAAATAATGATAATACATTGGATAAATATAATCTTAAATACAGTGTCCGAAAACCGGTAGGAATGGCATGGCTGGAATTTTCATACAGGTTTAATGTTCTTAAATTAGGGCAAGTCTGCATTTTCATTAGTACCTGAAGGTGCTTGACCTAACAATGGAGCTTCTACAGGATCACTTTAGCTGCTAGAAATAGCAACCAAATTTACTTCATTTACACCCTACTCCCTTAAAAACATTTGATCTCATTATTAGATATTACTGTTTCAAATTCTGCTGAGGTTGACTTTGCCTTTCATCCTTTCAGGACTGATAAAATAAGTACCAGTTAAACACTGGGGTCAATGTAATCAACTTACCCTGCCCTGACATTACTGGCCTTGTACCAAAATTTGAAATCCTTATTTATAGCTTTAAGCACTTTTGAGATCCACTGACCATGGACCATGTTCTCTTGAAGTTTACAAATTCCTATGATGTCTGGAGCCTGGTATGGGTCTCTGGCTTACCAGGTCCAGTCAAACTATTGTACTTATGCCAGTATGGAAAATGGGATGCTAAATGAAGATGATGATGACATATAACAAATGAGAGAAAGAGAAAATGGAATTCATGAGATTTTTTTTTATTTATCACAATAAATGCTTCAGCCTATCATGCATTGTGGTCCCTACCAGGTGTATACCCAAGTTTAAAATATATTTATTGAATTAAGTTATCTGTAACTTGATGCAATAAAGTGTTCCCCTGATGATCCATTGTGGCTGAACCTCTAAATGTACTTGGAACACCTATTGCAGTGCTCCAAACAACCGTAATGCCAAAACATGCTCAGAACTATAATATAAACTTGTGTTTATCCTTATTTTTTTTACATTTGGTTTGTAGTTCATAACTAATAATATTACTCAATGTACATGATATTATTCTACAGGAAGCAGACTGGATTATGACAATCTACATGGAGCTCTAAACATAGTGTTAGGAATGATATATCTATCTGTACACTCAATTTTGAAATGAGGAGTAGATAGACAGCTGACAACTGATGAAGGGTCGTTTCTCTGTGTTTGGTTGTCCTGTTTTCCATTTTTTTCTCTTGTTTTACGTATTTCATGTTGTTTAAACAATCGGTGACATCTTGTACCCATATATACTTATATATATATATATATATATATATATATACACACACACACACATACACTATTTATCATTATTATATATATATCATCATCATCATCATCATTGTCTTTTAACATTCACTTTCCATGCTGGCATGGGTTGGCCGGTTTGACTGAGGGCTGGCAAGCCAGGATTCTGTACCAGGCTCCAATCTGATCTGGCAAGGTTTCTACAGCTGGGTACCCTTCCTAATGCCAACCACTCTGAAAGTGTAGTGGGTGCTTTTTATGTTCCACTGATGCGAGGGCCAGTCAGGCAGTACTGGCATCAGCTATGCTTGAATAGTGCTTTTTACGTACCACTGGCATGGGAGCTAGCCAGTCAGGCGGCACTGATATATATATATATATATAAACATTACCATTTTACTTCCATCTTCCATGCTGATATGGGTTGGATGGTTTGACAGGGACCAAAGTACTTTATTAAACTCCACTGGATGCCCTTCCAATTACCAACCAGTTTCCATAATGGAGTGGATGATTTTATGTAGCAACATCACTGGCGAAGTCTGCTTTGGAATGGTTTTCATGGCTGGATGCCATCCCTAATGCCAATCACTTCACAGAATGGACTGAGCGCATTTTATGTGGCAGCAGCACCAGTGAGGTCAGCTTTGGGACTCCACACAAGCAAAATAGTAAATTGGTGTCCCACAGTAGTTTATTTAGGGTCCATGAAAAAATTTACTTTAGATGTGTTTATTGCAAATAACAGCAAGATTTCTTTCTTTTGTATTTTGAATTGTTCAGCCTACACAAGTTAATGTGTGAAAATCAAAATATAAATTCTAAAAGAAGTATCTATAAAACTAATTTTTAATCCTTTCAATACTGAAACCACCTCTGGCTCTGTAGTACAAATGTCTTGTTCATAAGTTTTGAATTAAAATCTTCCAAGAAACCTTAGTCACAATTTATGTTCCTAACACTAGCTGAATGATAACTAAGTCATTTTACTAAATTCTTTGTTTTATTTAAAATCAATTGAAAGAAACACGGAACATCTCAATAGAAATATGGTAACAAAAGGTTAAATAATTAATTTAACCCTTTTGATACCAACTCAGCTGAAGCCGCCTCTGGCTTTGTAGTACAAATATTTTGTTTTCATAAGTTTTGTATTAAAATTTTCCATCGAACTTTAGTCACAATTTATGTTCCTAACACCAGCTTAATAATAACTAAATTATATTACTAAATTCTTTGTTATATTTAAAATTAATTGAAAGAAACACAGAGCATCTCGAAATATATATAGTAACAAAAGGATTAAACATTGAATGGCTATAGAGGTCCACCAGCATAAAGTAGTAGTGAAAGGGGTCAATTGGAAAAAAACATTTGAGAACCAATATGCTAAAGACTAGGTCAATAACTATCATATCAAAAATTTACTCTTAATAGCATGAGATATGGTAAGAAGTCACCCACATCAAACTAGTACCCAGAACTAAATTACTGTGGCCTGATATTAACATTGTCATCATAATCACTTCAAGGACCACTTTTCCACGCTTACATAAAGGTAGAATTTGTTGAGGCAGATTTTCTTTGGCTGGATGTCCTTCCTGTTTTCATACAAGGTAATATTTTCCCATGATCAGATGTTTTCACAGAAGATTGGAAATGAAGAATGTCATTTGCATGATGGTCGCACTTCTTTACAAGTATCACGTGATGTCAAGGCTCACACACACACACACACATATATCCATTTATCTATCCATTCATTCATGTTATGTAATGTGTGTCTGCCTTGCGAAACCATAGTCGTCGTCATTGCCAGTGTCCTGTAAATGGCGCTCATGAAATTGTAGTCGTGGCTGTTGCTGGTGTCATGTAAATGATACCTGTGCCAGTGGCATGTAAATGGCGCCCATTACACTCTTGGAGTGGTTGGTATTAGGATGTGCATCCAGCTAAAGAAACGATGCCAAATCAGACTGGAACCTGGTGTAGCTGTCTGGCTTACTAGTTCCAGTCAAACCAGCTAACCTATGCATGAAAAGCTGACATTACATGATGATGGTGACGATATATGTATCTATGTATTTATGCACACATATGCAATGTGCTTCATTCAGTTTCTGTCTACCAAATCCATTCATAAGGCTTTGGTTGATTTGGGGCCCACAGTAGAAGACACTTGCCCGAGGTGTCACTCCATGGGATTGAAACTGAAATCATGTAGTTGGGTAGAAAACTTATTATTATACACCTGTGCCATGTTCATTAAATATGGTGGGGCCTTGTATTGTAGGAAGGAGACCTTGAAAATGTGTTAGTAAAAGAAAAAAGTTTGGGTTTGGAAAGGTTTGAGAAGCACTATTGTAACTAAAGTCTAGTTAATTACGTGTGACACTGAACTGGCATTATGAATAAATACTCAAGACATTGCTGTTTAGTAAATTTTGTTTGACAGTGTGGACTGGAGTTATGAACAGGTGCTTAGCTGATATGTTGTCTCTATGACCTGTTGCCTAACATAACGACAGGTTTGACAATGTGTATTGACATTATGAACTGGGGTCTAGCTAATGACATATTTGATGCACCTAGCTGACATCTTTGACACTGTGAAGTGTTATCTATCTTAATAACAGGTTTGACACTGTACTCATGCTGTGAACTGGCTAATGTCATGTTTGATACTATAAAATGTTGTCTAATTACCAGTATGTTTGACATTATGAACTAGCTTTATAAATAAGTGCAAAGTTAATGATGCATTTGGAAACAATGAACTGGTGCCTAGCACATGTGGCACTATGAAATGTTGCCTAGTTTAATGACATTTTTGACACTATGGAGTATTCCCTAGCTAAATGACTGCTTTGACATTATATGCTGTCATTATGAACTGATGCTTAGCTATTGTCATATTTGACACTATGAACTGGTATTATGAATTTATGCTATGAAACAGTACCTTGAACTGGCACTGGGTTAATGACAAGTATCAACTATGAATTGATGCTTTAAACTTACCATTTCTATATCAACTGTTTATGGATTGATTTTCTTTCTTCTTCATAATAGATTGAGCAGCTGGTGTCTGTATAGTCTAGATTCAGAGGAGACATACGATAATTCAAGTGGAGCGGTCTCCTTGTTAATAATTATGAACTTCTTAAATAGTAGTATTTCAGCTAAATTTCAGTGTTGGAGGAGAATGTCTGTTAAGAGGTGGGGATGTTGAAACAGTTAAACGTGCTGCTGCAGTCAGCTCTGATCCAATCAGATCAGATATAGTCTAGTTATGACTATCTTATGCTTTTTTTGTTTTTGTTTTTTTTCTTTCTGGATAGTATATCTAGGATTACATTATCAAAATGTGCTGCAGTAGATGCAAGATAGAGCTAGTGTGAGCAAGACAAGATCTTGTTGAAGTATTATATGGTGTAGAGACTACATTTATAGTAGTAGTAGTTGTTGTTGATGAGCCTCACGTCGTCCCTGATCAAGTAGGCTCATGATCAAAGAACATTCAATTCATATTCCTTGTCTCCTGCAACTGTATACACTCTACTACTCTACTCCATTATCCGGTGTGATCTTTTTGTTTTCAAATAGTTTGGTGTAATTTGAGGAAGATTTGCTGCTTATCACAGGTCAAATGACTGTGGAACTTTGGTTGGAAATTTTGATGCGCACGTTGACACCAAACTCTGTCTGTCCTAATCATCATCCCTTTGCTCATCCTCTTTGCGATCATTTGCTGTTTTCATTTGTTTCTCGTTTGTAAGTGTGCACTTAAGGGTTTTGCTAAGTTGGGAGGGAGAAAAAATGTGTCACTGTCATTATCATTAACTCCTCATAGAGCTGATTGCCTGGTTTCCATGGCATACAAGTAACTGAGATCACAGGAATTCCCCCAGAACGGGAGGCCTAGTCTGTCACTGGGTTACTCATTTACAGTTGACTGGACTGGTGGTGATCTAAGTATACAATAGCAGTATGGGTGTGTGATTGTAGTATAGGATGGTTAGAATAAAGGCTGGTCATAGGTTGTGTGTGGTGGTGGTCTGGATATATTGAGAGAGACATGCACAAATCAGAATAGTGGAGAAAAGCTGGACTTGAAAATCAATCAACATGATGATGGTAGTGGCAGTGGTTGATTGCTGTAGTGTTGTTTGACACTTGTACATGACAGCTAGAGTGGAGGTCACTGATGGTGGTGATATAAGTATACAATAGCAGTATGGATGTGTGATTGTAGTATAGGTTGGTTAGAATAAAGGCTGGTCATAGGTTGTGTGTGGTGGTGGTCTGGATATGTTGAGGGAGACATGCACAAATCAGAATAGTGGAGAAAAGAGGGACTTGAAAATCAATCAATATGATGATGGTAGTGGTGGTGGCAGTGGTTGATTGCTGTAGTGTTGTTTGACGCTTGTACATGACAGCTAGAGTGGAGGTCACTGATGGTGGTGATATGAGTATACAATAGCAGTATGGATGTGTGATTGTAGTATAGGCTGGTTAGAATAAAGGTTGGTCACTGGGTGTGTGGTAGTGGTTTGGATATGTTGAGGGGGGAATGCACAAATCAGAATGGTGATATATGGTCTCTAGAACAGAGCTAGGTCATAGTGTTATGAACATGTGTTGGTAGTGTATATTAGTTAGAGTTGAGATAAGCCATGGTAGTCTGGATATGTGATGATAGTTGAGGGAAGCTAAACCATAGATTAATCAGAGTTGTAGAGAGGTGTGATGGTGGCTCGAGAGAGATAGATCATAGTGGTGTGGACACATGATAAAAATTAATGATAAGAACAGACTAATTAATTGCAGGAGTCTATCAATAACTGCATATAAATTGTTGATTAACATGTCGTTGGTAAATGCAACACACTGATGTAATTTAGTCTTTATTGCTGTGTGTTGTGTCAGTCTGTTTCTCCTTCCGTTTTCTCCCTTGCTTCTTTGTTCTATAAAAGCTAGTCTGTAGCATCAGAGTTCCACATTGATTAGTTTGAACTCTGCCATCTTGGGTCTCAATTCAGTAATTATTTCATTAAGGCTCCAGTTTCTGGAAAAATGCTTAACAAGGTACATTTGAACTTAGGAAGCATGTTTGACTCTGTGTGTGTGTGTGTGTGTGTGTGTGTGTGTGTGTTTGTATGTATGTGTTTCTGTTGTGTATGTTAAGCTCCAGTTTAGTTTTCATTGAACAGATGTATACTGCAAAAAAAAAAAAGAAAAGAAAAGAAAAGAAAAAAGAGACAATAAAATGGTTTAGTCTTACTGCATAGCACCTTGGGCAAGTGTTTTTTACTATAGCTCCAGACTGACCAATGCCTTGTGAGAATTTGATCAATGGAAACAGTGGGGAAGCCCTTTATGTGTGTGTGTGTGTGTGTGTGTGTGTTTGTGAGACTGTGTCATTGTATCTGTGTTTGTCTCTCCTCCTACCACTTGACTTGATTGAAATTGGTTTGTTTATGTCCTCTGTAACTTAGCAACTTGACAAAAGAGGCTGAGAATATAGAAATACGTACTGTGGTCAATTTGTTCAACATGATTACTTTATTATCAATTTATAACAACTAAAACAATACATATTGGTTTCAGCAATTTCAGGGGAGGGAGTAAGTCAATTTCATTGACCCCAGTGCTCAACTGGTACTTATTTTCTCAAACTTGAAAGTGTGAAAGGCACAGTTGACCTTGGTGGAATTTGAACTCAGAACGTAAAGTGCCAAAAGAAATCCTGCTCAGCATTTTCTCCAGTGCCAGTGACATTTCTGCCAGGTTAATAATCCTTTCTACAATAGTCACAAGGCCTGAAATGTTTGGGGAGGGGTAAGTTGATCACATCGACCCCAGTGTTTCACTGGTACTTATTTTATCAACCCTGAAAGGATGAATGATAAAGTCAACCTTGGTGGAATTTGAACTTAGACTGTGAAGACAGATGAAACACCGCTAAGCATTTTCCCCAGCATGCTACTGATTCTGCCAGCTCACCACCTTCAGTTTAATAACAACATTGGTTTCCTATTTACACATTAAGTAAGAAATTTTGAAGGAAGGGTCAAGTTAATAACATTGACCCCAGTACTTGACTGATACTTTATTGACCTTAGAGAGAGAAAAGGCAAAATTTATCTTGGTAGGATTTGAACCTGGAATGTAAAAAGAAAAACTAAATACTGCACAGTATTTTTTTAAATCCTAATGATTTTACCAATCCTCCATCACTAATAAAGATGTTGATGATGATGATAATGATGCTACTGTTGATGATGATAAATATGATGATGGTTTCTAATATAATAATAAAAATAAGAAGAGCACTCAGCGCAAACCTCTGCCAAGGCAACACCAACATCCTCTCAACGATTAGCCAGAGATGATGTTTAAAATGAGAATATCTGAAATAAACTTGACTGCTCTTACAAACGAGAATATTAAAAATTAACCCAACTGCTCTCAAAAATTAAGTAAAAAAAAACAGGAAAAATAATCCAGAATCCTTGTCTGGTACCAACCAGATCGATCCCAAAATCTAATCAGTTCGTGCCAGTCACGGGGTCAACCATCCCCGAAAGTTTCATCCGAATCCATCCAGCGGTTCTTGAGATATCTTGTCCATGGACAAACAAACAAACAAACGTGACTGGAAACAATACCTCTGCCTTTGCTAAGGTGGAGATAATAGTCTTTTGTAACATACAAGACCTGAAATTTTGTAGGGAGAGGCAGTAGTTGATTGCATTGGCCCCAACACTTGACTGCTTTTTTTTTTATCAATCCTGAATTGCAAACTCAACCTCTGCAGAATTTGAACCTAGAATGTAAAGCTGGAAGAAATGCTTCAAGGCATTGTGACTGATGTGCTAATAATTCTGCCATCTCATTGCTTTAATAATAATAACCATGTGTTGTATTTTACTGATAGTAAGGTAAACTTCCTAACATGGAAGCGACTAACCTGGACTGCCTATAACAAGCTTCAAAATTTCCTTCAGTCAGGTATATTTCAAGTTAGATGAGCTTGTGTGGAGAAAATTATTCTCTATGGAATTAAGACTTGGACTATGAAAAAGAATTGCATGTGTTAGGGTACTGAAGTCATGATCGTAAGAGTGGAGGTGCGTGGCTTAGTGGTTAGGGTTTAGGAACTTTTGCTCCTAACAAAGAAAGCTGAAATATAGAAGATAGACATTCTCCAAACACAAGAATAAAAAAAACAATAAGAATTTGCAAATACGGCCGTAAGTTGTTTTAATCTTGGTACTGTGTGCAAATTACAGTATTTGTATAGAAAGAGATAAAGGCTGTTTCTGAGCATTCTTATTCATATACATAAAAGGTGGTTATGTTTGACTGTTATGTCACTTGGAATCGCAGCAGTAAGAAAATATGTGTAATCACATTGATTGTGCTGTCCAAGAGCTATATATTTAATTATTCCACAAAGCAACACCATGACGTGCACCATCCAGTGGAGAATGGATGAGACAACTGGTTTCAAGGGAGGTAATTGTCTACAAGGGTATTGGACTCATGATCGGAAGTTCATGGTTTCAGTTCCTGGATTGGGTTACATGTTGTGTTCTTGAGAAAACACTTCATTTCATGTTGCTGCAGTCCACTCAGCTGGCAATAGTGAATAACTCTGTTGATGGACTGGCATCCCGTCCAGGTGGGGAATATATACGCCATGAAAACAGGAACCTAGCCTTTGTGAATTGGTATGACATGAAAAGGTAACTTTACCTTTTTAAGGATTACCTTCATGCCATCTTTTTACCTTCTATTTGTTTCAGTCATTGGACTGTGGCCATGCTGGGATACTGACTTGAAAGAGTTTTAGTTGAATGAATCGATTCCTGGACCAGGTAGTACATTGTGTTCTTGAGCAAAACACTTCATCTCATGTTGGTCCAGTCCACTCAACTGTAAATGAGTCACCCTGTAATGGACTAGCTTCCTATCCAGGGGAAAATGTTAGTCTGCTCATCTAGCCAGTGGAGTAGCATCACTTGAAAGCTAACAAATGATGCAAAGTGCATTGTGGCCAGTGATGTATAACATCATCTGATAGTCTGGTCAATACTGTCATGTAATCCTGAACAGGCATAGTGACCAGCTTGTCCCCCTTCCCACTCACCCATGACTCAGTGGAACATCCAGAATGTGACATCTAGAAGAGAAGAAGGCTGCACTGGAATCTAGTTAGTAAGTCATTATGACTGAGTAGACTGCTGTCATGCAAAGGGAAGTTCCTTGCTCAAGGACAAAATATGATGCCTGGTTCATGACACGAACCCATGATTATGAGCTAAGCAACCTGTTGACTATGTGTTTTCAAATATATAACATATACATCACATATATAATGTATATCATCATCATTGTCATTGTCGTCATCATCATCATCATCATCATCATTCGATGTCCACTTTTCCATGCTTGCATGGGTGGACAGAATTTGTTATGATAGGTTTTTAACAGCTGGATGCACTTCATGTTGCCAGCCTTGCCTATTTCCAAGACTTGGAAATGAAGGACACTCCTTACATGATGGTGATGCTCGTTTACCACTATCATACTATGTCAAAGGGCGGAGACAGCAATGTACACACACACATACACACACATTTCTTTGTAGGCATTGTGGTATTTATAACTTGGTGTAGAACTCAATACTCAATGTACATATACTTCAGAATGAACGTCTATTGAGTAAAGAGCAGTAATGAGAAAACGAGATAATGAAGGAATAAACAATTATCTTTTGAACTTCATTAGCTAATGAAGGTCATAAGATAATTATTTATTCCTTTATTATCTTGTTTTCTTGTGTGTGTATGTAATATATATATATATATATATATATAAAACAGACTTCTTTCAGATCTTATGTAAGAAGTTCACTCACAAGGCTTTGGTTGGCCAGGGCTATAGTAGAAGACACTTGGCCAAGGTACCACTCTGGGGACTGAACTTGGAAGTCTATGATTGGAAAGCAAGCTTCTTGCCACACAGCCAGATATGTGCCTTTGTATCCTAATACTGTTTTCTTTGAAATGTCTATTGGACGAGTACTTCTACTTTGTCAAAGTTTTCGTTTATTTATTCAGCATTTTTTCTCAGTCATTGTGGAACCAAACAACATTTTAAGGTTTCAGTCTTATAATTAAGATGTTTATTTAACTTTTGTGATTAAAGACTAAGAATTTCCTTAATTAAAAGAATTTAATAAAATATTTTCATTTTTCTTTTTTTTTGTATTAAATGTTATCTTTGCTTTCATGTAGTTTGATAAATTAAAGTACCAGTCAAATACTGGAGTTAATTTAACACTTTAGCACTTAAACAGACCATATCCAGCCAAAACATTCAACCTGTTTTATGCTCAGACTGGACAGATCCAGCTTCTCACACCTACTCTACAATGTCATTCTAAAAAGTTAATAGTTACTTCATCAATATCTCAAAGCTACAAGATAATGCATGAGTAATTCAAAACAAATAAGTGTTATTTCAAGAGTGTAAGCATCTTTTAAGAAAAGTTAGGCATAAGAGGCATCAGATGTGGTGTGCAAGAGAGACGACTGTATTGGTATGGTCATGTGATGCATATGGATGAAGGCAACTGTGTAACGACGTGCCAAATTCTAACTGTGGAGAGAACCTGTGGTAGAGTTAGACCCAGGATGACATGAAACAAAGTGGTGAAGCATGATCTTTGAACTTTTGGCCTCACAGAGGCAGTGACTAGTGACCAAGACCTTTGGCAATATGCTGTGCTAGAGAAGTCCTGCCTAGCCAAATGAAATTGTAGTTGTGGTTGATGTTGGTGTTACATAACTAGCACCCGTGTTGGTGGCACGTAAAAAGCACCTTTCGAGCATTGGGCCTCATGGAGGCAAAGTGACTGCGCTCTTTTCAAGTGTTCGGCCTCATGAAGGCAATAACTGAGACCTTTGGCATTATTGTCATGCTTGAGAAGAAGACCCATCAAGCTGAGCAAACTTGCAGTTGTGGCAGATACTCTCGGAGTGGTTGGCGTTAGGAAGGGCATCCTGCCATAGAAACCATGCCAAATCAGACTAGTGCAGCCTTCCAGCCCTGGTCGAACTGTCCAACCAATGAATGCTAAAGCATCAATCAACTATCCCTGCCTCCCCACTTCAGGTCTTGTTCTTATCTTAGAAATATTATTATTATTATTATTATTAAGGTAGCACGCTGGCAGAATTGTAAATGTGTTGAGTAAAATGCTTAATGGTATTTCATCCTATCTTTACATTATGAGTTCAGACTCCACCAAAGTCCACTAGGATTGATGTAATTAACTTATCCCTTCCTCCAAAATTGCTACCCTTGTGCTAAAATTTGAAACCATTATTATTATTATTATTAAGGTGGTGAGCTGGCAGAATCATTAACACACCAGGCTTAGTGGTATTTTGTCCATCTCTACATTCTGGGTTCAAATTCTGCCAAGGTTGACTTTACATTTATCCTTTTTGTGTTGATTAATTAAGTACTTGTGAAAAACTGGGGTTGATGTAATTGACTAGTCTCTCCCACCAAAATTTCATGCCTTGTTCTTTTAGTAATGAAAATTATTATTATTGTTATTTCCTTCAAGGTTAACTTTACTTTTCATCCTTTTGGATAAAATGAGTAGTCTCTCAAAATTTCATGCCTTGTGACTATAATAGAAAGGATTATTATTATTATTATTATTATTATTATTATTATTATTATTATTGCTGTTGTTATTGTTATTATTATTTATGTTGTTGTTGTTGTTTTCAGCCTTCTCTATGGATAATTTACAAAGCCTGGATCCTCGGAAGCAAGAATTACTAGAAGCTCGCTTCTTGGGGAGCAGGGTGAGTAGACGCAAACATTTTATAATTTACTTTTTCTTTATATGTCTCAAATTCCGATCCTTCTTTGACTTTTGATGTGTTGCTTCCTACCAATTTATGTTCAAAATCTCTTCAAAGAATTTTGTCGTTGATTATTTGGGGATCTGTTATGCTGTTTAGTAGCATTTTGGCAAGGATTGCAAAATTGTTGCATTTGAACTTAGGTTGTCTTGTGGTGAGGTATTCTATATATGTGGTAATCAACAGTAGTTCCAAACTATGTAAATGGTACTTTATTCTGGAATTTGGAAGCTGCTTAGCCTTTTGGACCTGTCACTCAGACCATCCCTGATTCAACGATATACACTCCTGTTTTAAAGTTATCTAAATTAATACTTTCTTTAAAATATTCAAGTGAATTTATGTCCCAGACACCAACTTAATAACGACAAATGATGCAGAAACATTTTTTGTTAGTGACCAATTTGCAGTTTTGAGTGACAAAAATTTTGACCCCGTTATTGCAATTAAATGTTTAAGTGAAGTTAATAGCCTTTGTGTGTTTCTGAATGTCCAACTCATGTCTGCCATGCTGTAATTACTAAATTATTCATTATTTTCAAGATTAATTGGAAAAACAGTAGTGTATTTTGACAAAAGTTTGTCAAAGTAAAAGTTAAAGATGAAATAAATTAAACAATATTAGTAAAATGTGGTTGATTGAATCTATCACTGTGTTACATTATGTAAGGGCAAAGACTAACATTTTCACTCAACAGAAAGTTTTGATGTCTCCACTTTACTGATGTACATACATGCAATGATATTATAGTGTGATAAAACATTGACAAAGAATAATTGTTTGACAGTTAGGGTTTTTTTATGTGCTTACAGCACTCTGCCAGATGGGGAAAAGGATCCTCACATTGTACATAGGGTAATTGGAGGACATTTGTGGTGTTGATATTTGGAATTTACACTGGTCACTATCAAAGAAACTTGAAGCAGATCCTTTTGGAATGCTTTCAGATGGAGCCATGTTGATCAATTGCAGAAGTTCTTGTCCTGGCGGTACCATCAAGGTTCCTGTTTATAACACATTGTACAAGTGAAGTAGTCGGAAAAGCAGGATGTATCTGTAATATAGTGTGGCAAATAAAACGGTCCTTTACACTGACAGTACCCATCTGCAACTGCCTTCCCTGTCAACCTACATCAGTTTGAAAACTGAATCTATTTGTCCATTAGTTTTATAGCCACACTTCTGACTCTGTCTTCCTTTAGCAAGATAGGTCAGGCAGTATTTTTGTGTCATGTAACTGTGGCTCATGAGGTGGTATGGCAAATGATACTGGAAAGTTTGAGTTTGAATTTCATCCATTAAAGCAAATTTTTCATCTTCTTCCCATATCATTTGAAGGTGACAGGTGGAGAGAAACATTCCGATCTGCAGTAAATTTTAGGAAAGGGCAAATGAGAATTGCAAGTGCTATGTAGATGGATGGGTTGACTCCTGAGTTTCAAATATCAATTGGCAGTGGGGGAAAAGCGTTTACCTTTATATTGAAGTCTGTGTGGTTGTACAACATTTAGGATATCTTGTATTTATATCATAACAGAAGTTCGATTATAAACTCTCCAGACATTTACTTCCTATCCATGGAAAACCATTACAAAGGACTACTTGGATCTTCTCTTATCTGTGATATTAGAGCATGAACTTTCAAGATATATACCTATCTATGAAGAATTACTATTAACTTTTGCTTCCCTAATTTTCCTGTTTTTCTGCTTAATATTTATAGTCACTTATGTATAACTATTTTATAAATGCTTTGATGCCATCAACAACCACCCGTCCATCTTATATTATTATAATTTTGCATTTGTAATTTTTATTATAACTTATGTAACAATCAGTCTTTTTGTTTTTGAAATGCCTGTTCTTTCAAAACCCTTATAGCATTAAAGAAATTTTTCACATTCTTGTTGAGTGTTTGACTATTGTTGATTAGTAGAGTTATGTTGAACAGCTGTTCTCACATGTGGAATTAATCTGACTACTAACTGAATCCACCTTGAGGATTTTCTTACCTAGGAAGGGCAGGCAATTTTCTTCTTTCTAATGGCCTTGGTAATTGTATACTGGACAAGATTGAAAAGACTGATTTCATTGTTTCCTCATATGTTTGACCCTCATCAATTACATCCTGCTTTTCCAGTCAATTACTACTAAATGAAGTTGATGAGAGTTTGGCTTTAGTGTAAAATTTGCAAGCCTTTCAACCACACACACACCATCATTTACCATAGATATCACCAGAGAAAGAAAACTACCTGCTCTTCCTTACTGAAAGAAAATAGTTGGTTAATCTCAGAATCTATGTGACTGAGCACTACATCCAACCTACCCAAATAACAGCTGCCTGACATAAGTCCACCATTTAGCAATGAATGGCCTCTGAACTGGTGCATACCAGATGGTTTAATCACACTGCACGAATGTTAGGCAGCTGTAGCACAGCCATAGAATTTATCTTGAATAGGTAAAACCCCCAACTCCAGCCTCAATCATAGCTACACCAGTTCTCTAACCATAGGGCCACACACCAATGCCTAACCGTGGACCATTTGCTATTGGGTCACATAGAAAGAATAAATTTTAAAATTTTATTTCTATTTCATTGACTATGATAGTCTGCAGGGTGTTTTTGCAATATATATAGTATTATGTATGTAATATATACATATTATATATTTAATAGTTAAATTGTGTATTATGCACTTTATTCTGTTTTGTTATGTGCGTATTTCACTGGGAAAATTGTCTTGTATGAAACTGGTCACTGGTGCAACAGTTGCAATAAAAGACACAATTCAGGCTACCTTTATTGATTCCTGGCATTGTTCCCAGGTCATCATCTTTCATATTCTTCATTAACCCCTCTGTATAATGCAAAGATCTATATTCCACCAATTGTATTGTCCAGTGAATGGAGTGCAGGAATATTGCCTGATAACTTTCCAGATGATCTGTGCCTGACATTGAACTGTAGTTCAATCAAGCAGAAACATTGCAGAATGATTTGTTATAAAAACAACGACTACACTTGTACGTTAAGATCGGTGTCCAGGGATATTTGCAGATTTGTCTGCCTCAGTACTTGCTTGCACATCATCAGCCATAGCACCTTAAGGACTTCTTAGGCTGGGCATTTGCAGCAGATGGAACTTCTGACCAGTGTTCTTTTCTCAAAAGGTGAAAGAGCAAGTATTCCAATCTGTTCAGATGTTGGGAAAGGTGCCATGGTTAGGTTGTAGTATGTCACCTAACATGATTTAGAGCAAAAAAGGTTGTAGACAGAAAAAACTTTTGTGGTGCCTGTGAGGTGTATATCCTGTGAGTAATTTTGTAACTCAGACATGGGCAGCCTTTTTTTTTTTTAGAAGTGGGCCAGCCACACGAGATATCGCTTATCATTAGGTGTGCCACCCTGCTTAAAACATTCAAGATTATGCTTTTTGTTGGTATATCATTCAGAAAGTCTGCTCATAGTTAGGGTATTTGGGTCATGAGTTTGATTTCCAGTGGTGTATTGTGTTCTTGAGCAAGATACTTCATTTCACATTGCTCCAGTCCACTCAGCTGGCAGCAAAAATGAGTTGTACATGTATTTCAAAGGATCAGCCTTATCACATTCTGTATCACACTGAATCTTCCTAAGAACTACGTTAAAGATAAACATGTCTTTGGAGATTCTCAGCCACTTGTATGTTGATTTCATGAGTAGACTATTCCATCGATCAGATCAACTGGAACCCAAGTTGCCTTAACTGAGGGAACACTTGTTATTAGCTTATGAAGCTGTGTGTGCATGCGTGTGTGTATGTGTGTGCAGCCTCTGATTTTGTAAGGTGCACTTTGTGGATATAGTTTGTCATTGTGTTTTGAGGTTTTAAATCTGGGTTAGTGGCAGTAGTTGATGATACCCAACTAAAAGTTGATCTATCAGTTCTGGTAGTTGGTGGTTATAAAATTGTAGAGATGGTAGCTTTTATTAAGAATAGTGTGTCCTGGTGATAGCTCTTGTGTTTGATAGTGTTGTTGTAGTGGTGGTGATATTTTTGTCAATGGTGGTGATTGTGTTTGAAAGTTACTGTTTGGGATCTAGTGGTGGCATTCATAGGTGCTGTAGAGGTGGGGTGGTAGCAGTAGGGATAATGATGGTAGTAGTAATAGTGGTGGTGGGGATGACTTGTGTTTGTAGTAGTAATAGTAGTAGTTGTGGTGATGATGAAAGATATTAGCTGTAATGAGTTGAATAGTTATGTTGCTGGTAGTCATGGTGATCTTGCAGGTGTTTTCTTGCTGGTTGTGATCATGGTTTTGCTAGCTGTTGTGTTGCATTCTGTTGCTAATCCCATTTGCTATGTAATCTTGCTAATCTGATCCACTGGCTCTGCTATGTTGCTAAGTTTCATTGTGTTGTGTTGCTAATTCTCTTGTTTGTTCGACTCCTTCTCTCTCACAATGTTGCTTTCATTCACATAGTATTTTCGTTGCTGGTTGCATTTGTTTTCTTTCTTTATTTACGTATAATCTGGTGCCTGAATATATCTGCCAGTGTAAGTATGTGTGTGGATGTATGTCTGCATGTGTTTGCATTTTTTTTTGCATGCGTGTATTTGTATGTGTATGAATGAATGTGTCTTTGTACGGATATGTGTATTTGTGCATGTATGCGTGTCTGCATTTTTTATGTATGTTCATATGTATGTGTGCATTTGTGTACACATGTGTATATTTGTGTGCAATTGTGTGTGTATGAATGCATATGTTTGTGTGTATGTGTCCATGTGTGTCTGCATCTTTTGTGTATGTCCATATGTATATGTGCGTTTGTGTACATGTGTATATTTCTGTGCATTTATGTGTGTGTACGAATGCATATGTTTGTGTGTATGTGTCCATGTGTGTCTGCACTTTTTTGTATATGTCTGTGTGTATGTTTGTACCTATATGTGTGTATGAATGCATGTGTGCGTCTGCGTGCATGTATGTTTGTATCTCTCTATATATGTGTGTGTGTATATGAATGCGTGTATGTATGTATGTGTAGTTAGGCTCATCTTTGTGTTTTAATCTGTTGACATACCAACTTAGATGCATTGATGAATCAATATACCACAAAGGAATCTCTGTCTGTCTCTCTGTCTATCGATGATGCTGACAGGAGTGCTGACGGCTGACAACAGCAGAGTAGTGAGGGTGCCGATATAGCAACGGTGACGGCAGCCGCAGCAGCAGTGGCGGCGGTGGTGGTGGCAGTGGCGGTGCTTAAGGGTGTCTGTAAAAATTGATTCTGTACCATGATTAATTCTCCGTAATTGTCTTCTTCGTTGGTTGAAGCTGGGTTGGGGTGTGGGTGACGGGAGAGGAGGGTTGTTTAAACACTTTATGTACTTACACTTGTCCTCCTCCTCCTCCTCATTACACACACACATTCTCTCTTCCTCTCTCTCTCTCTCTTTCTCCCTCCCTCACACATATAAAGTAGCATAAATCTTTCTTTTCATGTCATCATCATTCCCTGTTGCAATGCTGCTGCCACTGTCCTCACTGGTACTCTTTCTTATTCAATGCTGGTGTATAGGAATTCTATTTTTCTTCATATATATATTATATATATATATATATATATATATTAATATATATATATATTATATATATATATATATATAATTATATATATATATATACATATATATATATATATATATATTATATATATATATATATTATATATATATATATATTATATATATATATATATATAATATATATATATATATATAATTCATATATATATATATATATATATATATATATCATATATTCATATATATATATATTATATATATATATATATATATAATATATATATATATATTATATATATATATATATAATATATATATATATATATATATATATATTCATATATATATATTCATATTATATATATATTCATATATATATATTCATATATATATATATTCATATATTATATATATATATATATAATATATATATACATATTATATATATATATATATATATATAATATTCATATATATATATATATATATATATATATATACAATATTATATATATATATACACACAATATTTTATATATATATAATGTATTATGAAACATATGTGTCTGAAATCATCATCATTATTATTATTGCTATTATTATTATTATTATTATTATTATTATTATTGCTATTATTATTATTATTATTATTATCATCAAGTTTGAGCATTTGTAAATGTAGTTTTGGAAAAAAAAAGTCAATGACCTTGTGTTCTTGAGTCACAAACATTCTTCCCGCCCCCACCTCCATGCACATACACCTGCACACATACACATAACTATATATATATATATATTACTTTACATTTAACTTACATTGCTGATCGTACACGCAGTCTGCTATCAGCTGGAGATCACAATGATTTTGGCACCTTGCAATAGTATCACTCATTTTAGCATTGCCAAGTAGCATTGATGCAACCAGAGAATGTCTGGATTCTTTTGACACATACTCCAGTGTAGTTTTTGCCCTCCCTTATCCATTAGGGCAACTTGCCTCTTCTTTTAGCTTCATCTTTTACTTGTTTCATTCATTAGACTGTGGCCATGCTGGGGCACTTCCTTGAAGAATTTTTGGTGAACAGATCACCCTTAGTACTTACATTTTTAAGTATGATTCTTATTCTGTCGGTCTCTTTTTCTGGACCACTAAGTTACGGGGATGTAAATACACCAACACCACTTGTCAAGCACTTGGCCACTGTGGTGGAGGACAAACACAGGCATGAAGACATATGTTGATATGTATCTCTTTTACTCTTTTACTTGTTTCAGTCATTTGACTGCGACCATGCCGGAGCACTGCCTTTAGTTGAGCAAATCAACCCCAGGACTTATTCTTTGTAAGCCTAGTACTTATTCTATTGGTCTCTTTTGCTGAACCACTAAGTTAAAGGGATATAAACACACCAGCATCGGTTGTCAAGCGATGGTGAGGGGAACAAACACAGACACACACACATACACATATATATATATACACACACATATGTACAATAGGCTTCTTTCAGTTTCTGTTTCCCAAATCCACTCACAAGGCTTTGGTCAGCCCGAGGCTATAGTAGAAGACACTTGCCCACAGTGCCACCAAGTGGGACTGAACCCGGAACCATGTGGTTGGAAAGCAAGCTACTTAACACATACTGACTCCTGCACCTATGTATGTATGTATGTATGTATGTATGTATGTATGTATGCATGTATGTATGTATATATGTATGTATGTATATACACACACACATACACATTGGGCTTCTTCAATTTCCATCTACCAAATCCACTTGCAAAGTCTTGGGTGGCCCAAGGCTACAGTAGAAGACACTTTCTTAAGGCAGTGCTTTTCAAACTTTTTGCTGAAGCGGAACCCCCAAGGAAACATTCCACTGGCTCGAGGAACCCCTGTGCAATAATTTAATTGTCTTATGCACAGGAGAATTAAAAATTACTGTCGATTTTAGCAATTTTGTAACTTCTTGCGGAACCCCTGGACTGTACTGTACTGGCTTAAGGTATCATGCAGTGGGACTGAACCTGAAACCATGTGGTCAGGACCACACAGCCACATTTGTACCTATAATGTAATGATACCTACTGATTATTTATTCTTTCTTCCCTAATCCTATCTCCCCTTCACATGCTGTTATCATATCCATCATCACTTCATTCTTTAGTTCATTTAACATCCACTTTTCCATGCTTGCAGTGGGTCAGGCAGTATTTATTGAGGTAGATTTCTTAAGGCCAGATGCCCTTCCTGTTGCCAACTGCCACCTGTTTCCAAGAAAGGTAATATTTCACCATGAGCAGACATAGAAATTAGCAACATAGCTTATGTGACTGTGATACTTGTTTGCAATCATCACATATTTTTTATTGGCTGCTGTGAACATGACTGTTTCCATTAATCTCCCTTTTCTTTTAGAGGTGACCTCCAAAATCACTTTCCTAGTTGTATTGGAGCTGACCCTCAGGATGATCCTTCATTTCCAACACATATAGTATAGGGAACATTTGCTGTGCCCACTTCTAAATTGATCCAGGCAGTTATATACTCTTTGTTAAAGAATCGCATAGAAATCACATCAATACTTCAATATTTCTTGGATGCTTTTGGTACATGATACATCACAAGATGAGGACACATGCATGCACACACATGCATACATGCACACACATGCATGCATGCACGCATGCATGTGCACATTCATAGACATGTGTGTGTGCTCAGACACACACAAACATACACTGGGCTTCTTTCAGTTTAAAATCCACTTACAAGACTTTGCTTGGCCTTGGGCTGTAGTAGAACACATGTGCCCAAAGGTGCCATTCAACAGGACTGAACTTGAGATCACATGGTTAGGAAGCAAGTTTCTATATGACTCCAGCATGCTTGTGCCTCTGTTCCATGATAAAGCCTTTTCTGTTATGTTTCATTGTCCAGTCTATGAATTGCTGCCGTGGAGTTAGGCCATTCCATAAAATCAGATCTTTGATTTGTTATTGCCGCATGACTTGGAAGCATGAGTGTTTCCTTCAAATCAACAAGCAGCACCTTCCAGTCTGTTGCAACATTCATATGTCTTGGTCTTCCTTTATCCATGCCCCTGCTTTGTCATTTTTCACTCTCTTTATAGAAAGCATTAGGGTGCAACTTGTTGAATCTTCTTGCATTCAAGCTGCACATTCTTGCTGCATTCAAGCTGCACTGTAGTTTCCATTCATCTTCAAGGATAGACAAGAGTTGGTTCTGCTGCCAGACAATTTTTCCCAGGGTTGTTGACCCTGTTGACACTGAAGTTACGTAAAAAGCACTAATGATGGTGCTGTATAATAAGTTTTCTACAGCAGGGTACCCTTCCTAATGCCAACTATCTTAGAGCATGTACTGCATGCTTTTTTCATGCCAGCTGGCACTAGAGTTCAACCTAACCCTCTGGCTCATCAGATCCTGTCAAAACCCATCCAATCCATAGCATGGAAAACAAATGTTCAATGATGATGATGATCTCTCTCACAAACACACACACACACACACACAGAGTTCTGTATCAAACATTTCAGAAATGCTGCTAATATGTAGGGTGGAACCATATCAGGAAGTGGTGGTCAAGCTCAACTGTTGGCTATAGGATATGGTGGACACAGGGTGGGGTGGGGATGGTGGAGGAGGTTAATACTGAAGGTAGCCATGATGTCTATTCTGGTGAGGAAGTATTGTGGACAGTTGGGCTATGGGGGTGGGTGGTAAGCATAGCTGATGGTATGAGGTCACATGGTTGTCACATGGTACTTTCTTGGGAGTGTTGAATCCCGGACACTGGGAGGTAGGAGTGCATAATGTGCATTTGGACATATTGGGTGGTAGACTATCTGATGGGAATAACGGCCAATTTAGGTCTGGCATATTGGACACTGTATGGGTATGGTGTAGTGTGCAATTAGTGAATGTTGTTATTCATTATGTCATTATAAATATATGGAAGTCCAGTTCTTAAAAGTATGTTAAAGTGGCAAAAGAAAAAAAAACCTTCAATGGACTTTCTCTTTCATCATTGTCTGTCTGTCTATCTGTCTGTCTGTCTATTTGTCACTCTCTCTCTCTCTCACTTTGTGAGTCACAGTTTTACAAAAGACATACACTTATGCATATATATATATATATATATATAACCTTATAAAAATATAATGTATATACCCTGTGCTACCTCACTCTCTGTATCACTCTCCCTGCCTCTCTGTCTCTTTCTCTCTCATGCACGAAAGCATAGTGTTACTCAAACACTTGTACAATCTCAGAGCTTGTGTGCTGACACAATGCTACACACACACACACACACACACACACACACATTCATATAGAAGCCTTCATCTGAAACACGCTGTCATAGTCACACATATAGTCACACATATCATAGTCACACACACGAACAAGTTTGTACCATATATATATATACATATATATATATTTATATATATATAAGCTTATTAAAATGCTCCTACATGTATACAAGTATTCATACACATAACTACCATCTCATTTGTTTAAACACCTACTCGCATACCCTAAACGCAAACATAGCAAAGCGCTCTCATACATCAGTGCTGCGCGCACGCACGCACACACGCACACACATACACACACACACACACACACACACACACACACTCTTGTTCTGTCACTATCTACACATACATATATACATTCCATCTTTTGTCTCACCACATAAACACATACACTTTCTCACTCTACTGCCACCTCTCTCTCTCCCTCCCTCCCTCTTGTTGTTCTCTTCCACTTCTTTCTCTCATACAAGATATAAATATGCAGTTTGAAGACTATCACTCCATCATCACCTACCCCCTTTTCTCTCTCTCTCTCTCTCTTTCTCTCTCTCTCTCTCTCTCTCTCTCTTTCTCTCTCTCTCTCTCTCTCTCTCCTCTCTCTCTTTCTCTCTCTCTTCTCTCTCTCTCTCTCTCTCTCTCCAATCAGTTTTAAAATAGATTCACTGTACTTCTCTCTCAATCATTTCTCCATATGTATAGCAGTGTTCCTTGTATTACAAATGGAGAAATTTATTAACATAGAAATAGATAAGTTAATTACAAATCTCTCTCTCTCTCTCTTTCTCTCTCCCACTCCCCTCTCACACTTTCTCCCCAACTGTCTATTTCTCACTCTTTCCCTCTCACTCACTCTCATGGTTGGTTGGCAGAAGAAAAATTAATCATCTGTTTTTGTCCTTTGTTTCTCTACTGCCACTCCTCCCCCTTTTCACCACCACCACCACCATGATCCCATGACCTGAATCACCACCACTTCCTCCTTTTCCCTTCTCCCTTCACCACCACCACCATCACTACCAACCACTATTGCAGCTATCATGATCCAGAACTTAAGTGACCAACCATTGTCACATACCAGTGAACCATCACACCCATAAGCAAGCTATATCCTTCTCACCACCACAATCATCATTACTACTACCACAACCACAGCCCAAACTATCACCACCTCTGCTGCTACCCTGACCAATCTATCACAACCAAAATACAACTGTCAACTACCACCAGTATTATCACCTCAGACTTCTACACCACCATCACCAGCTGTACTGTCACTAGGCCAGCAAGTAAGCTTCTATGTGGTTGTTTGACTAGCTAGAAGTAGCAGCCAAATCTTCTTCTGATTGTAGAATACTGTCTTAAAGATTAAAAAGAAAACATTGAATAATGCAGTCCAAGATATACTAGGGGCAGGGGGAGGAGCACTGGATGGTCCCTGCTGGAATGCTTTTGACTATTGGTCTTCTCAATCTAGTCTGACCTGGAGCTAAAAACAACAGCAGCAACAACTTGTTCATAACCTTCCAACATGTTACTTCAGCCTATAGTACTACCACTACCACCATTGCCACCACCATCACCACCACTACCATGAACACTATTTTCTTTAATTGAACACTACACACACACACACACACAGGTGCAGAACTTATCTCCTACTCCTCTCATAAATTTTGATGGCCATAGAAAAATTGATGGAAAAAAAAGGGATATCTTTACACCTTAGTGTTTGCTGTTGCAGCTGAAAGTTTCTTATTTAGCCCCATCAATGTTAGCTCTGATTGTGTAGAGCCATGATCAGAGGCCTTCCAGCCATGACAATTCTGGGCTATTTTTTCTTTTGTATATCTAAGACTACATTCTCAAATATGTTCTCAAACATTTTCTATTCTTTCATCTACTCGATAAGCAATATTAAGCAAAATTTCCTATCTTTCTTGTGGCTTATACTGATTCAGAATTTTCAATAGCCCATACTGGTTCCATGTAAGAAGCACCCAGTACACTCTGTAAAGTGGTTGGCGTAGAAATATTGCCAAAATGGATAATTGGGGCCTGATGAAGCGCTTTGGTTTGCCAGCTCCTGTCAAACTGTCCAACCCATGCCAGCATGGAAAATAGACAGTCAGTAATGATGGTGATGACAATAAATAGGTAACCCCTACTTTAACAGAGAAGGAGCAGGCATATTGGTGGTTTAATGGGTGGTTGTTGTAGTTGAAGGAAGGTTTCCTGACTTTCAGAATACAGTTGAGAATATTGGTGAACATAGACACATAGAAGCTCACTTGCTGGCCTAGTGACAGTACAGCTGGTTGCGTGGTAAGAATCTTGCTTTTCAACTAGATGGTTTTGGAGTTCAGTCCCATCGTGTGGCACTTGGGCAAGCGTCTTCTACTATAGCTTCAGGCTAACCAAAGCCTTGTGAGTGGATTTGGTAGATGGAAATTGATGTCTCCAATCATCTAGTACAGTGTTTCTCAACCTTTTTACCCTTGCGTAACCCTTAAAATAGATTGCATGTCTCAAGGAACCCCTACACCCAAAAAGTTATATACATATCTTTCATGTTTTTTCATCGTAGTTCACGTGGTAAATATCATGTATATATATATATATACACACACACACACAATTTTATATCTATCTATCTATATGTGTGTGTGTGTGTGTGTAGATAATTATATTTCATTTTTGGATTTGGTTTGCAAGATTCTTTATGTGAGTTTGTGCGTTGAAGCATATTCTGTTGTGTCTGGGAAGAGTCATTCTCTTTTAATGCCTTATAATTTAACACACTCACTTAGAAAAATAAAGAAGGAAATAAGTGGAAATTTTACTGGTGATTGTGTTAAATTATAAGGCACTAAAAGAAAATGACTCTCCTCAGACACAACAGTATATAATTATAATAATTGTTTATTTGATAACCTAATAGGTTAGATAGGATGATGTTTATATTAAAATATTACAATAACCAATAATATGTTGTGCGTCTGTAGTAATATTACAATCATGAAATTAGTGTCAGCTTATCTCACTCTTTCTTGTGGAACCCCTAGGAACCTTCTGTGGAACCCTGGTTGAGAAACGCTGACCTAGTAGATCTTGCTACCAAATAAGACTGAACAGATGTGTCAGATATTGTACAACTTCTTCCTGGTCATGCCAACTGCTTTGTTGTTCCTCAAACTGTATATTCTTTTCCACTCTAGGTACAAGGCTTGAAATTTTTGGGTAGGGGTCCTGTTGATTTGATTAACCTCAGTACACAACCGGTACTTAATTTGTCACCTTGTCCACTTCTGTTATTATATCACCAGTGTGTAAAACTTTAGTGGTTAAAGATCTTTGGCTTGCAATCATAAGATCTTAAGTTAGATTTCCAGTAGCATGTTGTGTCCTTGCACAAAGCACTTTATTTCACATTGCTCCTGTCTACTCAGCTGCCAAAAATGAGTTGTTCTAGTAATTCAAAGGGCCAACCTTGTCCCATTCTTGTCACATTGAATCTTTCAGAGAACTACATTCAGGGTACATATGTCTGTGAGGTGCTCAGCAACTTGTGTGTTAATTTCATGAGCAAGTTGTTCTATCGGCTTGATCAACTGGAACCCTCATTGCTGTAACTGACGGAGAGCCAGTTAACTACATTCAGGGTACATATGTCTGTGAGGTGCTCAGCAACTTGTGTGTTAATTTCATGAGCAAGTTGTTCTATCGGCTTGATCAACTGGAACCCTCATTGCTGTAACTGACGGAGAGCCAGTTATCACCAGTGTTGATATTCAGTTTGATTGTGATTGATTTGTTGCCCCATTTCATAGGTAGTTGCTGGAATTGGCTTACTGAAAACTTCATTTAAATGCTCTTTCCAGCACATTGTTCGATCCTCCTTGTTTGTAAGCAGTTTACAGTAACATAGGTAATAATCTGTCTGTCTGTCTTGCTTGGGAAAGTGATGTAATGGTAGGAAATCTATGAATCCGGTGGTAAATAAACATAAAACCTTACTTGCTACAATGATCATAGAAACATACTTGGAATTGGAAAAACATCCAAATTTGTATTGAAATTGAACACAAAAGAACTTCAAAAAAAAAAAAAAGAAAGAAAGAAAGAAAAAATAGGAAAGAAATTAAAATAAAAGCAAAAGAAAAATAAATGCCATTTAAATCTAAATAATTGCATCAAATTTAACATTTTCCCTTTCAAAAAAATCAAATCAATATATTTATGCCCGAAATGGGGGAATCAGCAGTGTGTTTGATTTCATTACATAAAACAAATTAAAACTATCACAAGTAACCCTTGTATGTTCTCCATCCTCACCATCATAGCTTTTTATCATCATCATGTGACAAGCTGGCAGAATCATTAGTGCACTGGACGAAATGCTTTGTGGTATTTTGCCCGTCGCTACATTCTGTATTCAAATCCCGCTGAGGTTGACTTTGCCTTTCATCCTTTTGGTATTGATGAAATAAGTACCAGTTGAACACTGGGGTTGATGTAATTGTCTCGCCTCCCCTTCCCCTAAAATTTTTAAGGCCTTGTGCCAAGAGTAGAAACAATAATAATAATAATAATAAAATAATAATAATAACACCATTTGAGCATGGCTGTTGCCAGTACTGCCTGACTGGCCCTCGTGCTGGTGGCATGTAAAAGCACCCACTACAGTCTTGGAGTGGTTGGTGTTAGCAAGGGCATCCAGCTGTAGAAACTCTGCCAGATCAGATTGGAGCCTGGTGCAGCCATCTAGTTTGCCAGTCCTCAGTCCAACCCATGCTAGCATGGAAAGCGGATGTTAAATGACAACAAAGAAGAAGGAGAAGAAGAAGAAGAAGAA
>NC_043006.1:65550649-65625649 GCF_006345805.1 Octopus sinensis
CACGTGCGTGCATCCATTTGCTCATACACACATAAACATGCACACATGAGCTTTTAAACAGTTCCATCTCTTAAACTTAGTCCAAAGGCATTTTTCAGCCTGGGGCCATAGTAAAAGACACTTGCCCAAGGTACTGCGAAGTGCGACTGAACTCAAAGCCATTTGATTGCAAGGAAAGCTTCTTAACCACATAGCCATGCTTGCACCTTCAGTATAGCAACCACACTGTCCCATCTGTGGGGGTCTGTGATGTTTGCAGGTGTAGCCAAAGTTCTGTTACTGATATATCACCTGTAACGTGGCACTCCATCGGTTACAACAAGGGTTCCAGTTGATCCAATCAGCAGAATAGCCTGCTTGTGAAATTAACGTGCAAGTGGCTGAGCACTCCACAGACATGTGTACCCTTAATGTAGTTCTCAGGGAGATTCAGCGTGACACAGTGTGTGACAAGGCTGGCCCTTTGAAATACAGGTACAACAGAAACAGGAAGTAAGAGTGAGAGAAAGTTGTGGTGAAAGAGCACAGCAGAGTTCGCCACCCCCACCTGCTGGAACCTCGTGGAGCTTTAGGTGACTTTGCTCAATAAACACTCAACGCTCGGTCTGGGAGTTGAAACCGCGATTCTATGACCACGAGTCCGCTGCACTAACCACTGGGCCATTGCACCTCCACATATCACCTATGATGCTTGTATGTTTAGAAGTGTGGAATTATTGTCCCTGATGTGTGTGTGTGTTTGAGGATGGGTGGTAGGGAGGAGATGGAAGTTGTGTAGAAACAGCACAGTCTCTAATGTAGGAGCCGGATCCTAATGCGTGTTCCATTTGAGTTTTATTTTAAGATCAGCACCTAATCACACTGTTGAAGTATTTTCTGGACTTGAAGGGTAACCTGAGTTCTGTGATGTGGTTTTACTTTGTCACCAATGTATGGTTGCCATGAAACACACTGATATTTACACTCACTCACTCATTCACTCTCACTCACTCATTCACTTTTCACTCACACTGTATTTACATAATGACACTTTCATTCCATGTTTTACCTCTTGTACACTCGAGTCCCTCTTTTTATTTTATAGTCTCCCATGCACACACACACACACACACACACATGCTTTTTCTGTTTCTCTCTCTCCTCACTCTCTCTCTCTTTCAGATATATGCACTCTCTCCTTTCTTTTTCTGTCTGTCTGTTTCTCTCTCTCTCTCTCTCTCTCTCTCTCTCTCACACACACACATTCTTCACTCTCTTTCAAGCATGCACTCCTTCTCTTTGCCCCCCCCTCTCTCTCACACATACTCTCTCTCTCACACACACACACATACACATACTCTCTCACATACACCGTCTCTCTCTCTCTCACACACACACTCTCACACATGCACACTCTCTCTCACACATGCACACTCTCTCTCACACACGCACACTCTCTCTCACACGCACACAATCTCTCTCTCACACACACACTCTCTCTCACACACACAATCTCTCACACACACACACTGTCTCACATACACTCTCTCTCTTTCACTCACATACACTCTCTCTCTTTCACTCACACACACACACACTCTCTCTCTCTCTCATTTTCATCACCCTTCTCTCTTTCTGATAAACACTCTCCACCACCTCTTTCTCTCTCTCTCTCTGTCACTGCCCTCCCGCACTATAAAGCCAAAAATTTCATTGGAACTAAAAAAAAGCAACAACTTTGCTATTTATAACAAAAGAAAAACAACACAAAACAAACAATAAACAAAAAAGAAAAGACATCTTTGCTTGAAACAGATTCCTGATTTTCTTTCTGTTTTTCCTTTTTTTTTTTGTTGCTGTCAATCCAATCAATTTTAATGGTAAATCGAATCAAAGAATTCCAAAGATAGATAGTTCAATACTTTATATAAGCCGCTTCAAGTGTACAGCAAAATCTGTCATAAAGGTTTGGCTTGGTTAGTTTAGGTGTGTGTTTTTTTTTTGTTATCTTTCTGTTTATTTTCCCCCCTGTCTCCTCCCCCCACGCACCATATCTCCTGTTGTGTTACCAAACACTGACAAACCTACTTTATATTATAGTTAAGACCCCCCCCCCCGCATATCCCCTCCCCTTCTCTATCATAAATATTTTCACCAATACCAAGAGTGGGATAATATTGCCCTTTTCTGTATTGAATAGTAACTGTAAGGAGGTGTGGGTATGTGAATATCGGAAATATCCGAATAAATTTTTTTCGATAAGATTATGGAGTAAAGAAGAGGCTTACGTTACGTGTATTTTGTTCCGTGTTTTTTTTGTTTTTGTTTTTGAATCACTTTTATCGTTTGTTTTTATTTGTATTTATCTGTCGATCTTTTAATTTGGTCATTTTTATTTTATTGTTCCCCCCGGTGTTGGTATTGTTTTGTGAATTTTTATTTATTTTTTTTTATTTTTCATATTAGATATGCAATAAAGGAGAAAACAAAAACATCACCCTTTAGAGGGAAAGAGAGAAAAGAGGGGGGGGGGAGAAGGGTGGGGGTGGGGAGAGCCTTGTTGTGACAATAGCTGTGTGACTGCTACTGTTATGAGGAAGGTGTGTTTCAGCTATCAACCTGTGTCTTGCCTTGCACATCTCTCAACTTTTGGATGTCTTTGATGGCAAGTGAGAATTCATTGCAAGCTGTATGTTAAACACACGCACACATACACACACTTAATAACGATTGGCTTATTGAATTGGCAAAACTGCCTGACTGGTTATTGTTGCAGTAGAGCCCTGGGCCAACCTTGATTGATCAAAGATGTTCCTTGATCATTATCACTCTTAATATATATATATATATATATATATATATATATATAGTTTACTGATATGGCTGTGTGGTTATAAACTCGGTTTCCAAGTAAATGGTTTGGGATTCAGTCCTACTGTGGGGCACTTTGGGCAAATGTCTTCTAATATAGCCCTGGGCCAACCAGGGCTATATTGAATTACATTGATAGAAACTGCATGGGAATCCATTCTTAGGTCCAACTTTTCTGTCAGGGCACTTATGTGTGTGTATATATATATATATATATATGTGTGTGTGTGTGGTGTGTGTGTGTATATATATATATATATCATCATCATCATCATCATCATCATCATCATTTAACGTCCGCTTTCCATGCTGGCATGGATTGGACGGTTCAACTGGGGTCTGGGAAGCCAGAAGGCTGCACTAGGCCCAGTCTGATCTGGCAGTGTTTCTACAGTTGGATGCCCTTCCTAATGCCAACCACTCCGTGAGTGTAGTGGTTGCGTTTTACGTGCCACCGGCACTGGCAGACGGCCACGATCGGATGGTGCTTTTTACATGCCACTGGTACTGGGACCAGACGAAGCTGGCAGTGGCCACGGTTGGATGGTGCTTTTTACGTGCCACCGGCACGGAGGCCAGTCGGGTGGCACTGGCTACGGCCATTTTCGGATGGTTCTCTTACGTGCCACCGGCACTGGTATCACAGCTACAAATTCCATTGATGTTGATAGATTACGATTTTGATTTTGATCTTCACTTGCCTCAACAGGTCTTCACAAGTGGAGTTGTGTGTCCCAAGAAGGAAAGGAATGCATAAGCGGGCTGGCTACATCCCAGGTGTAGGCCACGGGATTATGGCCTCACTTGTCCTGCCGGGTCTTCTCACACACAGCATGTTTCCATAGGTCTCGGTCTATGGGACAAGAACGCAAAACATCCAGACAGATGATACAAAAAAAAAACAAGGATGGGTCATTCGGAGGTTTCTATCCTCAACCGAGTTCCAGATTATCTTTGCAATTTCGGCTAGTTATGCTTGAGATTGCTCCTTTTTGGCCAGCCCCAAGGAAAAACTAAGCTAAGAGCATTAGATTCCTTGGAAGAAAGCAGCGAATGTATACAAAAACAAGGACAGAAAAAAACAGAGAAACGTTATGCAAATACATATGCAATTAACAGAACATAACAACAGGTGTCTTTTGACTAAGGACCAATTAAATTAAGCTGGCGTATGTGGGGACATAAGCAGGGACATAAGATTTAACAGGCATAGGAAGGCATATAGATGTTGCACAGATGGTAGTCGAACCAATATATACATATATATATATATATATATACACACACACACACACACACACACATATATATATATATATATATATATATATATATATATATATATATATATATATATATATCAATGTGTGACTTTGTGTATACATGTACACATACACACACAACAGGCCTCTTTCAGTTTCTGTCTACTAAATCCACTCACAAGGCTTTGGTCAGTCTGAGGCTATAGTAGAATACACATGCCAAAGGTGCCATGCCAGGAGACTGAACTCATGACCATGTGGTTGGAAAGCAAGCTTCTTACCACATGGCCACATTACAGAGAGAGAGAGAGAGAGAGAGAGAGAGAGAGAGGAGGACTGCATTGTCAAATGTATGTCACTCTTTATTTAAGACGTTAGGGTGTGATTTGGGGGAACCTGTAAAGGTTACTTTTCTCTAAGTAGAGAGAAAGCGACAGACAAACAGACAGATGGTGTTGGTCATGAAACAGCTGATCTGAGCATGTTTGTTTCGTCTCAAATATATTTTAACTATGAGACTGTGGTTGCTAAGCAACTGAAATAACTTGGTAACATTCCTACAATAACATCACTTTGATATGACTACGTCAGTATGTGTATGGACACACAGACTCACATACATACACATTAACTTATATTGCATTGTGTGTGTAATGCATAATAGTGTATGAACAGATTGTATGTAGGTGTGTGTGAATATGCACACAAACATGGCTGCGTTGTTAAGATTTTGGGTTCAGTGCCTGTGCACAATACCCAGTGTCTTCTACTGTAGCCCCAGGTCAATCAATGCCTTGTAAGTCAATTGAGTAGATAAAAGCTATGTGGAAGGGTATCGTATGTATGTATATGTTATATGTGGTTGTGTGGTAAGAAGCTTGCTTCCCAACCAAATGGTTCCAGGTACAGTTCCACTGCGTGGCATCCTGGGCAAGTGTCTTCTACTATAGCCCCAGGCCAATCAGTGCCTTGTCAATTGAGTAGATAAGACCTGTGTGGAAGGGCATCGTGTGTGTGTGTGTGTGTGCTTAATATGTGGCTGTGTGGTAAGAAGCTTGCTTCCCAACCACATGGTTCCAGATTCAGTCCTGCTATGTGGCACCTTGTGTAAGTTTCTTCTATTATAACCCATTTAGTGTCCATATTCCATGCGGCTATGGATTGGATAGTTTGACAGGATCTGGCAGGTCAGAGAACTGTGTCAAGCTCCAACGTCTGTTTTTAGCATGGTTTCTACAGATAGATGCCCTTCCTAATGCCAACCACTTTACAGAGTGTACTAGACACTAATGATGTCACCAAGACAAAACCCCTTGACTAGCTGTATAATACTGGGCTGGAGGCATCTCTCCCTATGTTTATCTCTACTTAAATGGGTTTGGGGCAGTTGTTTCTTACACCTAGTTGCCCTCTGCATCACTAATTATCCAACTATGAAATGAGTGGGTCACATAATCCCTTCTGAGGTTGGTTGAAGCCTTAGAAAACCCCTCAGGATTTCTAGACTATCCTACATCCTGATCTTAGGTGCTTTAAGAAAGCATTTGAACTAGATCTTTGGTCTGAACATAACTTATTCTCTTCCTCCTATCGCTCTTGTAGGCCCTGAAATTGATCCTGGACACTATCCTTCTTTCTCTGACTAAACTATGAATAAAAAAGAAAATAAATATGCTTTTTACCTTCTGATTTCACTTAAACTTTTTGATACCCTCCTAAAACTGCCCCTGGTTCTATGATGTAAATTAAAACCTTCCATTGAAACTTGCTAATTCATGTTCCAGTCACCAGCTATTTTACTAAATTCTACCTTATTTTCAGTATTAAGTGAAACAAAAAACGTGTATTTCATCAGAAATATTCCAACGAAAAGGTCAAGTGAATGTGGAAGCTTACTTTTGTTCTGTGTGTGTGGGAAAAATAATTTGCTTTTGATATTCAGAGATCGTTTTTGGCATCAGCAGTGGTGTCATTTTATGTCCATATTCCACGCTGGTGTGGGTTTTAACAGGATCTGATTGGTCCAAGGACCACAACATGCTCCAGTGTCTGCTTTGGCCTGATTACTATAGCTGAATGCTCTTCCTTATGCCAACCACTTTACAACATTAACTGGGTGCTTAAGACCTTAGCATCCTATACTTGTTGGTTTGAATTTCAGCTCTTTTTGTAAATCATTAATCTTGGCCATTGTATTCGTTCTTGCATTCTACGAAATCCCACTTCACAAGGCCTTCATCACTCCACCATACAAAGATTTATTTATTCAGTAAAAAAAAAACAAAATGAAAAACCATTGAATCCTCCATTACCATCACTTCTACAAGATAGTTCCAAATAATACAAATACTTTTCACCTGAGTGAAATTATGCATTTTCATCCATCTGGAAGTACAAAAGCGCTAAATTGGAAAAATCAGGAATAAAGGAAGACAGATGACATTAGTTTGGGTTGGGGAAGGATAGCAGAAATAAACTTCAATTATTTTAGTAAAAGACATTATTTATTTATAAAAATTTAGGTGAGGAGTTTCAGAAAGTTGGTCTGAGATTAAATTAAGGTGTGCATCATTATATATTTCATTTAGCAACATTTCAGATATATTTTTGATGGAATATCTCTGGGGTTGGTTCTGTCCTTCAAATACTTCCTTCTAGAGTTTTAAAACCTTCTCTTTGTAATTTCAATATTGTGCACACTGCTCTGCAGATAATGCTCCTACGCTTTATTCTTCAAATGACTTTTCTTGACGCTGGCATCATACATCCACAACAAATGTGCTACCGTTTATGATTTAGTCAAGGGGAAGATGCAGTGCCCTTCATCTTCACAGGTTCTGTGAAACTGGTGAAATTCATATGGTTGATGGCTGTGTGGTAAGTAGCTTGCTTACCAACCACATGGTTACAGGATCAGTCCCATTGCATGGCACCTTGGGCAAGTGTCTTCTACTATAGCCTTGGGCCGACCGAAGCCTTGTGAGTGGATTTGGTAGACAGAAACTGAAAGAAGCCCGTTGTATATATGTATGTATATGTATAAATGTATGTGTGTGTATATGTTTGTATGTGTGTGTTTGTCCTCCCCAACATCCCTTGACAACCAATGCTTGTGTGTTTACATCCCCGTAACTTTGCGGTTTGGCAAAAAGAGACCGATAGGGTAAGTACTAGGCTTACAAAAGAATAAGTCCTGGGTCGATTTGCTTGATGAAAGGCGTTGCTCCAGCATGGCCGCAGTCAAATAACTGAAACAAGTAAAAGAATAAAAAGAATCTATAAGTTGACATCTGTAGGAGAAATATGGACAGATAGAGAATTCCAGAATACTGGCATTCTCTGGAGAAAAATCAAGAGAAGGAATGGTTGGTGTAGGGTCTAAATGGTGAAAAACAGTGTTAGAGAAGGGCCATGCTATGTAAAGACCTTGTTTAGAGGTGCAAAAAGCAGAGACTGCAGTACGTCTTTAGGTCAGAGGTCATAGTATGTTCTTAGTCAATCAGATGCAAGGCATTGCTTTTGAGGGCATTTTTCTAGGGTAATCTATACCAAATATATTGTTAAAAACCAACCTGTTGTTATCATTTAGCCCCTTGTTAGCCATCACTGGGCAGGCATAAGAAGCATGTCCATTTTGTCTCTTTTCCTCCTTCCAAGTAGTGTGATCTGAGACCACATTATCCAAGGTATTCTTCCTCTTTTTAAGAGCGTAATGTTTGAGTTGAGGGAGATTTTGCTGCTATTTCTGAATATGATGCTGGTCTGCCACAGAGTTCACCTCCCAGCCACTACTGGAACTTGTTTTACACCTGAGTGGACTGGAACAGGAAATGAAGTGCTTTTACTCAAGAACACAATGCACTGCCTGGTCCAGGAATTGAAACAACAATCTTGCAATCATGAGTGCAACACTTTATCTGCTAGACCACATGCTTTCACCACTCCCACATAAATAGATTGGATGTTGGCTTTCACAGTGGTTTTAAAAAGTTACTGTTATAGTTGTTTGTTCAGTAGAATTCACTGTAGTGTAAATGATCAAGTATTCCACAAACACTTGTACTATAAACCTAATCCCTTAACACAGGGGTGCTCACACCCCTTGGGAATGCAAGATAGCATTCCAATGGGTGCGAGCTGAGCTGCATTTATAGGGGATCAAAGAGGGCAGTTGCTTTGGGCACCTTTATTCTTATATACATTATTACTTTAAGGGGTGCGAGAACATATTAAAAGTTTGGTGGGTGGCATAAAAAGAGGTTGGGAACCACTGCAACAGAATCATTATAACACTGTGTATGTCAAAACCAAGGCCACCCCTTAGAATAAAAGCCACAATCCATTCAAGACACCTTCCTCGTGGTCCCCATCTTAGCCAATTTAATTTGCAGAGCATGGGTTGTAGTTAGAGACCTTTGCTTAAACCTTTGGATACCAACTATCTTGAGACTGCTCTTGGTTCTTTGATACAAACTTACTGTTTTAACCCTTTAGCATTTAACCCAGCCATATCTGGCCAAATGTTCTACATGTTTAATGTTCAAACTGGCCTGGTCCATCATCTCACACCTACCCTACAATGTCATTTTGAACATCGAAATCTCAAGGCTACAAAATAATGCAGGATAAATTCTAAATGATGTGAATAAACACACATTGTTGCTGCTTCAATAATCTTGACACTAAAAGAATTAAAGTGATCTAAATTAAAATTTCATGTTAATTTATGTTTCAAATACCAAGTTAATTACGACTAAGTTATTTTACTATGAATTCATTTGTTTCAAAATTATTAAAAACAAAAGCAGGAGTGGCTGTGTGGTAAAATGCTTGCTTACCAACCACATGGTTCCATGTTCAGTCCCACTATGTGGCATCTTGGGAAAGTGTCTTCTACTATAGCTCTGGGCCAACCAAAGCCTTATGGGTAGATTTGGTAGAGGAAAACTGAAAGAAGCCCATCATGTGTGTGTGTGTGTGTGTGTGTGTTTGTTCTCCCACCATCGCTTGACAACTGATGCTGGTGTGTTTACATCCCCGTAACTTAGAATAAGTACTGGGCTTACAGAATGAATCCCGAGGTCAATTTGTTGGACTAAAGGAAGTGCCCCAGCATGGCTGCAGTCAAATGCCTGAAACAAATAAAAGAGTAAAGATGAAAAGAATATTTCAGCAGAAACATGGTAAGAATAGCATTAAAGAACCATTCCGTTGGATTGGATCAGGTCAGATCTGGGACTTTGTGATTTCAAAGCCAATTCATTAACCATTTGGATTTGCCTATAGCCTCTCTCTTACTCTCTCACATGCATACACACACACACAAGTATTCACATACATAGAGATACCCACACATACAGATGCACATTCATGCACATTAACAGACATTCGCACAGACACACACTTATACACACACACACATATTCACACATAGAGACGTTCACTGACGTAGACACAGCCTCATGCACATCAACAGACATTCTCTTGCAGACACACACACACACACATTGGTGTAGACATTCACACCCATAGATCCATGCTCGCATACATATGCACACTTGCAGACACATGTTCACACACACATGGACACCCACATAGAACTCGCATGCACACACACTATCTCTCTCTCTCTCTCCTTTCTCTCTCTCTCTCCCTTCTCCCTCTCTTTCTATCTATCTATCTCTCTTTCTATCTCGCTCAAATCTAGTGGAGTTCAAAAACAAACAAAACAGAATATTTTCTAAATCTAAAAATAGAAATGTTGGTTAATAGTAGTTTGCTAAATCTGTGTTGAATTCTGCTTAAACTGAATATATTTACTTCATCATCATCATCATCATTATCACCATCATCATCACCATCATCATCATCATCATCATCATTGTTTCCATCGACATCATCATCATTATCGGCATCATCATCATCATTGTCGTCATCGTTGTTGTTGTTATGAAACCTCACTGCCTTTGGATTTACAGTTTGGAAATTTAGTATGCTTTAGGAAGTAAGTAATTTGATGTACAATGCTGCCAAGACAATCCCATTAAGTTGCATAATATATTTATTATCTGCTGCCGTGTTTAACATTCTGCTCAACAGTTACTTCTCTCTCTCTCTCTCTCTCTCTCTCACACACACACACTTTCATGATATATTGAACAAATTTCTTCCTTCTTTACCTATCTTTTATTTTCTTGCTTCTTTGATTGTTATTCTTCTAATTCTTTTTCCAATTCTGCTTCTATTTCCCCAATTCTTCCTCTCTCTCTCTCTCTTTATTTTTTTTTGCTTTTAGATCATTCTTTACTACTTATTCCCCTCTTTCCTGAAATTCATTATATTTTCCTGTCCTTCGTTCTTCTTCTTCCACTCATTCTCCCCTTCACTTCTTAACCATTTTTTCTTCTTCATCATCATCATCATCTCTAGATTTTTTTGATTGGAATCAAATGTATTTCATTCCAACTCAAAAGCTACCAATTTACAATACTGTAGGAGACATTTGCTTAACTGAATATTTTCTAGTTAATCTTTCCTTCTGCGTCTTCTGCCAGATTTGAGGAGGAAAGAAAGAAGATTTGATCTGTAATGTGATTCTTTCATTCTGAATAATTAAAATATGGTTTATTCTGGTAGTTAGTGGCTGTGTGGTAAGAAGCTTGCTTTCCAACCACATGGCTCCAAGTTCAGTCCCACTGTGTGGCACCTTGAGCAAGTGTCTTCTACTATAGCCTTGGGCCAACTACAGCATTGTGAGTGGATTTGGTAGACAGAGACTGAAAGAAGCCTGTCATATATTCATATATATATATATAAACACACACAAGGGTTGGACGAAATAATGGAAACACATTAGAATTTCAAACAAATTTATTTTAATATGGAGTAGGACCGCATTGGCAGTAATTACAGCTTGAATTCTATGAGGTATGGACTCGTACAAAGTTTGAATTGTTTCCAAAGGAATTCTTGTCCATTCTTCAGCTAAAACAGTCCTTAGTTCTTGTAGTTGAGGATATCGAATCCTTTTTTTCCTCAAATGCACCATAAGTGTTCAATAATATTGAGATCTAGGGACCGTGGTGGCCAGATAAGGTGTTCAACTTCACTAGAATGTTCCTCATGCTATTCAGTAACAACTTTACCTGTGTGAATTGGTGCATTATCATCCTGAAAGATTGCATTTCCCTCTAGAAACAGTTCCACAGCCATAGGATGAATTTCCTCAGATAAAATGCTTGAATAGTCTTAACTATTAATTCTGCCATGAAGGGAAACCATTGGGCTGGCAGATTTCCAAGCTATAGCTCCTCCGATCATCACAAATCCTCCTCCATGTTTAACAGTTGGAAGAAGGTAGTGTGGGTCAAATGCTTCTTTTGGCTGTTTCCACATGTATACTTTTGAGAAAGTACTTCTTGATACACCAAACATTTTGGCTGTTTTCATTATGCTAGCACTTGCCATACAAACACCAAGAATTTGACCTTTTGAAGGTCCAATAGATCTGTCAATTTAATGAATTTTAATTACCTTTTTCTGATGATATCTGAAAAGAAACAGCAATTTTAGCAAAACATATTAAGCAACACTAAAAATAAATCAAAAAATATAAAAGTAAACAAGCTTTTGACAGTTTTATAGATATTTCAAAATTATGATACTATGATGCTAGGTGTTTCCATTATTTTGTCCAACTGCTGTGTATATATATGTGTGTGTGTGTGTGTGTGTGGTGTGTGTGTGTTTGTCCCCCACCACCACTTGACAACTGATGTTGGTAACTTATGTCCCTGTAATTTAGTGGTGTGGCAAAAAGAGACAAATAGAATAAGTACTGGGCTCACAAAGAATAAGTCCTAGGTTTGGTTTGTTCGACTAAAGGCGATGTTCCAGCATGGCCGTAGTCAAATGACTGAAACAAATAAAAGTATATCAATTTAAAATTATTATTTGTTCTTAACTTTGGCTTCAACAACCAAGTCATTCCATTCTATGTTAATCATATGTGGTTGTTTGGTAAGAAGCTTGCTTCCCAACCACATGGTTTCAGGTTCAGTCCCACTGCAAGGTACTGTGGGCAAGTGTCTTCTTTTATAGCCCCAAGTGGACCAAAGTGTTGTGAGTGGGTTTCAAAGGCAGAAATTGCAAGGAACCTGTTGGTTTATGCGTGTCTGTGCATTTCATATTCTCTCCTTGTCTTGATGTGATGTAACAGTGTGATAGTTGTAAATGAGTGTCACCAACATACAAGTGGTGTCTGCCATTTTCAATCTTCAGTGAAAACATGTCTGGTTGTTGGGAAATTTGAGCTTACTTGGAAATAGGTGAGGATTTGTGACTGGAAGAGCATTCGTGCTTAGAAAGATATTTCAGCAAATTCTGTCAGACTCATGCAAGGATGGAAAAGTGTATGCTATGTTGATGATGATGAATTTAATTCATAGATCAGATGGAATTCAGCTACACTCTTTATCCTTTTACTCGTTTACTTGTTTCAGTCATTTGACTGCAGCCATGCTGGAGCACAGCCTTTAGTTGAACAAATTGAACCCAGAACTTACTCTTTGTAAGCCTAGTACTTATTCTATCGGTCTCTTTTGCCAAACTGCTAAGTTATAGGGACGTAAACACACCAGCATCAGTTCTAAAGCGATGGTGGAGGGACAAAAACAGACACACAAGCACACACACACATGACAGGCTTCTTTCAGTTTCTGTCTACGAAATCAACTCACTATGCTTTGGTTGGCCCAAGGCTATAGCAGAAGACACTTGCCCAAGGTGTCATGCAGTGGGACTGAACCCAGAACCATGTGGTTGGTAAGCAAGCTATTTACCACACTGTCACCCCTGCGCTTATAAGGATTTTTTTTTTTTGTGAATTGCGTGAAAGTTCCTTTGTGTAGGTTGCAATGTGTGTGATGAGGAATAGATTATGAGGTTGAATTGAGATGAAATCATAACTGGAAGATGTGATATGGCTCAGAATAATCTCAAACTTTGGCATGGTCTGCTGTGAATGATCTTTGAGGCTGTGATGAAGATTTGCTTTATTTTTAGTGATGAAAAGTCATTCATTTTGCTTTTTCAATCAACTGAAAATCCATCGTATTGAATTAACGTGGTGCATTAATGTGGCTGTGTGATTATGAAGCTTGCTTCCCAACATTGTGGTCCTAGGCTCAGTTCCACCACATGGCATCTTGAGTAAGTGTCTTCTATTACAGTTCCTTGAGCCTGTATTTGGTAGACAGTTGCTGAAAGTGTCACATTGTGGGAATCAGACCACGTGGTAACGAAACCAAGTTTGCTTCCACAGGACTTTGCTGTGCAAGCTTTTCATTATATATATTTCTAATATATCACTCAGTCACAGATTTTGTCAAGTGGCTTTTGTCAGTCAGACTGATCCTAGCAGTTGCTTCATATTTACCATATTCAACCGTGAAAGGATACACACAAAGTCAGACAGGAGCAGATTTAAACTCTGCATACAATACATTTTGGTTGACACTTTACTAGTTCTACCATCCACTTGTATTTTTTTGTTTGTTTTACTTGATTTCAGACATAATCATAGGCCCACAATGTTTGAAGGAATGGCATATATGATTAACTCCTTCTCTGTGGAAAGTAGATGTATTCATTCATAATTTTATTACCGGATTGGCTGTGTGGTAAGAAGCTTGCTTCCCAACCACATGGTTCTGAGTTCAGTCCCACTGTGTGGCACCTTCGGCAAGTGTCTTCTGCTATAGCCTCAGGCCAACCAAATCCTTGTGAGTGGATTTGGTAGATGGAAACTGAATGAAGCCCATCATATATACATCATATATAATGGCCTATAAGACACACATTTTTTTTTACCACAAATTGGCTTAAAAAATCCCCCTGCATCCAATGCACTCAATGTAGTCTCAAAACTCGCTCAAAATGGTATGTATGTCTACAAAACCTGTGCTGGTAAACAACCGCCTATTGTGTGTTTTTATGTTGAATGTGGATGCAATAAATTGCTTATAATTACCGGTAATAGCAAAGTTATATAGGTAAGTAGAGGAATTAAAGCATTATTTTAGTTATAATTTATTTTAAAAAAGTATAGCCTAGGTTAGGGTGCATCCTATGCACTCGTGTGTCTTTTAGGTCAAGCATACTGGCCCCAGTACTTATTTTAAAGTTTGGTTCTTATTCTATTGGTCTCCTTTTGCTGAGCTACTAAGTTACAAGGATGAAAACAAACCAACACCGGTTGTCTAGTAATGGTGAGGACAGACACTAAATCACAGTCACACATCCACATACACACACATATATATATATACTTACATACACAACAGGCTTCTTTCAGTTTCCTTCTACCAAATCCACTCACAGAGCTTTGTTTGTTATGGGGCTCTAGTGAAAGATACTAGATTCAAGCTGCCATGCAGTGGAACTAAACCCAAGACCACAAAATTTGGAAGATTCTTACCACACAGCTACATTGGTGCAAAGTCATTTTTATTATTATTATTATTATATTATTATTATTATTATTATTATTATTATTATTATTATTGGAAATTTAAATTCCTTTTGCTTTTGATTTTCAAGATTGTAGAAGATTATTTTATTCATTTATTTATTTGGTTCAATTATGTTTTGCTCAAATTATACTCTCTCTAACATTGGAATTCTTTAAAAAAGAAAAAAAAAGGAAACCAATAAAAAAGTTTGTGCAAATTAAATTTCAAAACTACAGAAAATAGGAATTTAAAAATCTATTGTTTTTCTCTCTTGTTTTTCATGACTACTTGTTGGTAAATTTATTAAATTGTCAACAACTGAGCTGCTTCTCCATGTTTTCTTAATTATTCATGAAAATTAATTGTTTTCTGGTGAACAAGTAATTTATACCAGAGTTTGTGTGTGTGTGTGTGTGTGTAAGTAAAGAGGATAATCTCCACCAAGTTTGGTGGACAACTGTGTGTTTGTGCAGATGTATGAGTGCACATTTTGTGTGTGTGTGTTTGTTAATTATATTTATTTGTAAACACTATTTGATATTTAAGCCTCTTAAAGAACATTAAGATTAAAATATTAGTTAACATTTCACATAATTTTGATGATGGCAAATGCCAGAAATGGTAGAGCACCAGACTGTCTTTTATGTTATTAAATCACCCCTCTCTCTCTCTCTCACACACACACAGATTCCCTATCTCTCCTTCCCCTCCCCAAATCACCCATCTCCCCTATCTCCTTTGCTTTCCCATCCCTCTTCTTTCTCCTCTCTCCCCCCTCCCTCAGTTCAAACTCTCTCATCTTTGTCTTCAGATTCCATTCTTAGTGGTCAACATTACAAACAATAGTTCAGTTTTAGAAATAAATATGTAACAGGCCCACTGTGTGGTTTGATCCATGTATCTTTCACCTTGCCAAGTGTTACCAGTCACACTATAGAGCCCCTGCTATTACATCTTACCAAGATATAATAGTTATGTATAAGTAGAAAACAAATGTGATAAAATATCACTTGGTTTCTTCTAAACATGTTCATTACATTGGACAGATGCAGTGTCACCAGAAGAAAAACGTCTGCTGTAACAAGGAACACATTTTTTATACAAATTTACTTATGTCCAATGAGTTCTCATTACTCACAAAAATTTCATTTTTACTCCACTTGCAGTTTGCTAACTCCTGATACATAGATTAGTCTGACATCTCAGTGTTTCAAGTTACATTCACAATCATTAGTGGAAAAAGAGAAGTTTTATAGTCTTAAACAATTAATTTGTACTTGTGATGTATTATAGTGTGTTATATATCATTTATAATTGTGCAGTGTTTGAATATTTTTTATTTCTTTCAATCATTGGACTGTGGCCATGATGGGGCACCACCTTGACAGGTTTAGTTAAACTAATTGATCTTGGCACTTATTCTATTAGTTTCTTTTACTGAACTCCTAGGTTATAGGGACATAAACAAACCAACTCCAGTTGTCAAAGGGTGTGCTGGGGAGAAACACAGATAGACACACACACATATATATGTATGTCTGTGTGTGTGTGTGTGTGTGTGTGTGTATATATATATATATATATATAGAGAGAGAGAGAGAGAGAGAAGAGAGAGAGAGAGAGAGAGAGAGAGAGAGAGAGAGAGAGAGAGAGAGAGAGAGAGAGAGAGAGAGAAAGGGGCTTCAATTTCTGTCCACCAAATCCACCCACGAAACTCTGGTTGGTCAAAGGCTATAACAAAAGTCACTTGCCCAAGGTGCCACGCATGGGGACTGAACCAAGAACCATGTGGTTGGGAAGTAAAGTTGTTACCACACAGTATATCATACATAATTTATGACAGTAGCGTGTTATAGTATATCCTTCATAATCTATGGCAGTACAACCTAAGTATGTCACAGATAATTTATAGTAGTTACTGTGTTAAAATCTATAGTAACCCAGTTATATCAATGATAATTTATAAATAGTATAGTGTTATAATATACAAAATAAAATCTATAATATATTTAATATAAAGCGACATAGTATTTCAATATGCTACAGAATTTATATGTTCTGAAATATTTATATATAATATACAGCAATACAATATTATAAATATATTATTATATATAATTTATAGTAGTACAATTGTTATGTTTTAGTAACAGAAATGAAATGCAACAGAACAAGTGGAATTAACCAGGAACAAGTGTAATATATATCCATGCTTACAACATCTCTTTGAGAGTAAATGTAAATGAATTAATTTTGTAAAGTACTCTATGCTGTTCAGAAGGGATTTTAAATTAAATCTTGTAGTATATACATTGCTGTAACCTCTTATTGAAATATGAATATTTCTGTCATAACAGATCTGTGTGCGCGCACGTGCACACACACACACACATTCACCATTAGATATATAGCATGTTTCATGTCAGTATTCAAAGTAAATCTCTAAATTGGTTACAAGGAACATCTTAGAGAAGATCAAATTGTGTGTGTGTGTGTGTGTGTGAGAGAGAGAGAGAGAGTATATATATTCTTTTACTTGTTTCAGTCATTTGAGTGTGGCCATGCTGGAGCACCACCTTTAGTTGAGTAAATCGACCCCAGGACTTATTCTTTGTATGCCTAGTACTTATTCTGTTGGTCTCTTTTGCTGAACTGCTAATGGACAGGGATGTAAACACACCAGCATCGGTTGAAAGCGATGTTGTGGGGGACAAGCACACACACACGCACGACAAGCTTTCAGTTTCTGTCTACCAAATCCACTCACAAGGCTTTGGTAGGGCTGAAGCTATAGTAGAAGATACTTGCTCAAGGTGCCACATAGTGGGACTGAACCCGGAACCATGTGGTTGGGAAGCAAGCTACTTAACCACATAACCCCTCCTGCACCTATATATATATGTGTGTGTGTGTGTGTATGTATGTATATATATATATATATATAATATATATATATATATATATATATATATATATATATATATATAATATATATATATTATGAAGGCACGTGACATAGTGGTTAGGGTGTTCACCTCGTGATCATAAGGTCATAAGTTCATTTACTCATGTTATGTTTTTTCCTTGAACAAGACACTTTATTTTGATGTTGCTTTAATGAGCTCAGCTGGCAAAAATGAGTTGTACCTGTAATTAAAAGAGTTAGCCTTGTACATTCTGTGTCGTGCTGAATATCCCTGAGAATTACATTAAGGTTATATGTGTCTGTGGAGTGCTCAACCACTTGCATGTGAATTTCATGTGCAGGCTCTTCCATTGATCGGATCAGTTGGAATACTCTTCGTTGTAACTGCTTGCTCAGCCACTTGCACATTAATTTAACGGACTGGTGGTTACGTTGTTGTAACCGACGCAGTGCCAATGCATACATAACATCATAATAGAAAAAAACTATTACATAACATTTCACAAAAATAAAGCAAAAGATAATTGTAAAAATGGACAAACAAGAAAAGGAAAATAATTAACTAAAGTGTATTTAACATACTCTTTTCTAAACAATTTCATTGCATCTGATAAAGGCTAAGGAATCGTTATCAAACCATACTTATTAGGACCTTTTTGCAATGGAAAATATTTTAATCGTTTTTGCTCCAACAATGTAAAAAAAAAGCATCTTCACTTTTCCCTCTTTGCATGGGTCAGATTGGGGTTTATCAAACCAGATTTTCTATAGTTGGATGCCTTTCCCATCACTAACATTTACCTGTTCCCATGTAAGACGATATTTCCCCATGTTTTCGCTGAATACTGGAAAAAAATGGCTTACATTTACAACAATCACATGATGTCAAGACAAGGAGATGCAAATACGAACACAAACACATATATCATCATCATTATCATCATCATCGTTTAACGTCCGCTTTCCATGCTAGCATGGGTTGGACGGTTCAACTGGGGTCTGGGGAGCCCGAAGGCTGCACCAGGCCAGTCAGATCTGGCAGTGTTTCTACAGCTGGATGCCCTTCCTAACGCCAACCACTCCGAGAGTGTAGTGGGTGATTTTATGTGCCACCGACACAGGTGCCAGACGAGGCTGGCGAACGGCCACGCTCGGATGGTGTTTTTATGTGCCACCGACACAGGTGCCAGACGAGGCTGGCAGACGGCCACGCTCGGATGGTGTTTTTATGTGCCACCGACACAGGTGCCAGACGAGGCTGGCGAACGGCCACGCTCGGATGGTGTTTTTATGTGCCACCGACACAGGTGCCAGACGAGGCTGGCGAACGGCCACGCTCGGATGGTGTTTTTATGTGCCACCGACACAGGTGCCAGACGAGGCTGGCAGACGGCCACGCTCGGATGGTGTTTTTATGTGCCACCGACACAGGTGCCAGACGAGGCTGGCGAACGGCCACGCTTGGATGGTGTTTTTATGTGCCACCGACACAGGTGCCAGACGAGGCTGGCAGACGGCCACGCTCGGATGGTGTTTTTATGTGCCACCGACACAGGTGCCAGATGAGGCTGGCATATATATATATGCAGAGTGTTACACACTTTCGGTATGCAAATTAGGATTCTTTCATAGGGTAACTACTACATTTGTTAAGAATATAAACAGTTTGGTTATTTGTTTCTCTGGAGACTGTTAGAATGATGTTGACACCTCTGATGAGAAGCCAATAAGGTTCAAAAATCGTTCATAATTTTTTTCAGTCGGCAGAGAAATGGCTAAAATTTGCCCTGCTGGCAGAATCGTTAGCATGCTGGGCAAAATGCTTAGCAGTATTTCGTCTGTCATTACGTTCTGAATTCAAATTCCGCCGAGGTCAACTTTGCTTTTCATCCTTTCATGGTCAATTAAATAAGTACCAGTTACACACTGGGATTGATGTAATTGACTTAATCTCTTTGTTTGTTCCCTCTGTGTTTAGCCCCCTGTGGGCGATAAAGAAATATATATATATATAGATGCGTACATATGTGGTGGTAAGAAGCACTCATGTTGATGCTACATAAAAGTACCCATGTGGTGCCACATAAAAGCATCTAGCACATTCTGTAAAGTGGTTAGCATTCGGAAGGGTATTCAGCCACAGAAACCATGCCAAATAAGATTGGGAGCTGGTGCAAGTCTCTAGTTTGCCAACTCTAGTCAAACTGTCCAACTCATGCCACCATGGAAAACAAATGCTCAATGATGATGATGATGATATATATATATATATATATCATCATCATTATCATCATCATCATCATCATCATATATATATATATAGTGTTCTTGAGCAAAACACTTCATGTCATGTTGGTCCAGTCCACTCAGCTGTAAATGAGTAACCCTGTAATGGATGAGCATCCTATCCAGGGGCAAAATGTTGGTCTGCTCACCTAGCTAGTGGAGAAGCATCATTTGAAAGCAAAAAAAAAATGATGCTAAGTGAACTGTGGCTAGCGATGTATAACAACATCTGATAATCTGGTCATCACCTGACATATTGATGTATATGGCTCGGGGCAATAGCAGAAGACATTTACCCTAGGTACCATGCAATGGGTCTGAAATGGAAACCATGTGGCTGGGAAGCAAACTTCTTACCACACAACCATCACTGCACCCCACCACACACATATTGTTGATGTCATATGAATCTTATAAACTTTGAAAGTTTTATTTCGTGTTTGGATTTGGCTTGCAAGATTCTTTATGTGAGTTCGTGTGTTGAAGCATATTTTGTTGTGTCTGGGGAGGGTCATTCTCTTTTAGTGCCTTATTATTTAACACACTCATTGGTAAAGTTTCTACTCATTTACTTATTTATTTTTCCTAAAATTTTCGTTGTGTCTTGCAATCTTTTCAAAGACGCAATGAAAATTTCAAGAAAATAATAAATGAATGGAAACTTAACCAGTGAGTGCGTTAGATAATAAGGCACTAAAAGAAAATGACTCTCCTCAGACAAAAGAAAACTTTGAAAGATTATTGTGAAATAATTGATTTAGCTGCTATGCCTAATAGTTGCAGGTACTATGTAGAGACTTCATTGAGAGTTAGAGCCTTGATGTATTTTAGGTGTTGGCAGTGGTATTAGATGTTGTGTATGTGTGTGTGATATGTTGGATGTTGGCAAATATGTGGTGATAGTAGTGGCGGCGGCAGCAGAGTAGCTTCAGCAATGACTGTTGAGTAATGGTCAGTAATGTGTTTGCATGTATGTAGGGGACAGTCTTGTAATAATTGACTGCAAATCTAATAACATGGCAGCATGGTGGTGATGGTGGCAGTAGACCCCCTCCTCGAAACCTTTACCACCACTTCTACTACCACTACCACTTCAACCTCATCACCACCACTATCAACTCAAGTACAGCATCACCACTGCCACCATCATACCATTGTTCTCATCAGCCTACCATAACCACCACTACCTATGTTCTGATAACTGGTGCTAACCAGGCTATTACTGTTGCCTAACTGATTTTAGTAGAAATTTTGTGGGGAATATTTTGTGCTTCTCCTCCCCTCCCATAATAAACAGTCCATGGACATGTTTGGTGTCAGTCAATAATCCTTAGTCTCTGATTGGTTTTATTGTGTCTACTCTGTTTGTGTGTGGTGGTGGGGGGTTGTTTATTATTGTTGCTGACTTTGTTGTTATGATGCTACCATTATCATCATTACCATCATCATCACTGCTTTCACCAACATAATAATTGTCAACATTATTCCTCTGGGCAGTCTGTCTCACCATGTCCAACATTAGCAGCATCATCCAAATCTATCCACGAACATTTCGACCATATTCTAAATTCAAATTCCAACAAAACTGACTTTGTCTTCCATCTTTTCAGGGTCAATAAAAGAGGTACAATAGATGAGTACTGAGGTTGCTGTAATTGACCAGCCATCTCCCCCAATTTGCTGGCCTTGTGCCGAAATTTGAAACCAATAACATAGCGAACTGGCAGAATTGTTACTTCACCAGACAAAATGCATAGCAGCATTTCGTCCGTCTTTACGTTTAGAGTTCAAATCCTTTCAAGGTTGATTTTTACCTTTCATCTTTTCGGGGTCAAGAAAAGAAGTACCAGTTGAGTACCAAAGCCTTATGAGTGGATTTGGTAGACAGAAACTGAAAGAAGCCTCTCTCATAATTCCTTGTCTTGTGAGTTACTTGGTTACCCTGCCAGTGCTGGTGCCATGTTAAAAGCATCCGGTCCACACTGTAACGTGGTTGGCATTTGGAAGGGCATTCAGCTGTAAAAATCAGGCCAAAACTAACCTCACCTGTGCTAGTGCCACATAAAAAGCACTGAGTCCACTCTGTGGAACGGTTGGTGTTAGGAAGGGCATCCAGCCGTAAAATCCCTGGCAACACAGACAGACACAGTAGCCTAGGGTAGTTTTTTTCTGTCTGGTTGGCTCCCGTCAACCGTCCTACCCATGCATGTATGGAAGATGGATGTTAAATGATGATGATGATATCTATATATTTATGTGTGTGTATCTTTGTGTCTATGTTTGTTCCCCCACCATCGCTTGATAACCGATGTTGGTCTGTTTACGTCCCCCATAACTTAGCAGTTCGGCAAAAGACCCCCGATAGAATAAGTACTAAGCTTACAAAGAATATGTCCTAGGGTTGCTTTCTTCAACTACAAAGTTCTTTAAGGCAGTGCTCCAGCATGACCACAGTCAAATAACTGAAACAAGTAAAAGAATAAAAGAAAGACGACACACACACAATAGACTTCCACTCAGTTTCTGGCTACCAAATTCACGCTCACAAGGCATTGATTGACCTGTGGCTATAGTAAAAGACACTTATCTCAAAATGCTGCTTGGTAGAATTGAACTCAAAACCACTTAGTTGCAAAACATGCCTGCACCAAATTTGCCAATCTAACAACTATTTCAAATATACAACTATTTCAAATATGCATCTCCAGAACATTCTAGTTATATCCAAAATATCTATAAACAGTGATACACAATCATTATCCTTCCAATATAGGTTATTGTCTGTGTAGTCCAAAGCAAATCTCTGCTCAAAGAAAGTTCCAGCTCTGCCCATTCCATTTATTTTTATAGCCAGTACTACATTATCTAATGTGTCCGTTTTATGAAGAGTATTTGGCTGATGTTTCTAGCATGTTCAGCATTCTCATAGATGTACCATATTTTCCAGCATAGAAGTCGATGTAGTATATAGTAAACATTCACACATCCTTGCAAGCTTTTTATATCTTTCTGCAGTTCACATGGAATTTTTGGTCTGCTAAAGCCATCTTAGTGTATAAATCAATCTACCTTTTTGGGGGATGTAAATTTTGGTCTGAAACAGTCAACTTGTATGCTGGAAAATAGGGTATTTGTTAGTTCTGCAGGTTTGTGAAGATGTAAAAAAAACAACAACATAAAACAAAAAAAAAACACTTATTGAACCAAATTTCTTAAATTTGTTCTAGATCTTTCACCATATCTTTCTTTGCCCCTCTCTCTCTCCCTCTCTTTTGTCTGTAAAGTGGTTTTGCCAAACTATACTTTTCTGTTTCAGACTTAAGTATATTTGTACCTAAATTTCAAGGTATCAGTTGACATGTGAGTGTGTGTGTGTGTGTGTGTGTGCCTATATATTGATGTCTGTATATTGATGCATATGTTTGTATGTGAGTCTATGTGGATATATATATAGAGAGAGAAATGTGTGTATTTGTATTCTCATTGTATTTGTAATCTGTGTTTATTTTTCTTGGTTCTCTCTCTTCTTCCCTCTCTCTATCATCTTCTCTTCTCATCGCCTCCTCCTCATATAAGGTCAAGTTGAGGTGATAGTAACAAAAACAAAAATTCAACCAATTTACTCTCACTGATGTCATAGGTTTCTGTTAAAAAAAGTTGGCATTCACTGTGATGTTTGCTTTCTGGCCATCAACAGTGAGATGTGATTGGTCTCCTTTTTACTGTTTAACATTTCTTTCTTTATTGCACTGCAGAAGTTTTTTTTGTTTTGTTTTTTAGTGATGAAGACCAGAGTATCAATAGAAAGCGGTAAAGAGAGAGAGAGAGAGTATGTATGCATGTGTGTGTTTGATTCTTGTCCCTTCCTGAAAATTGTCAATTAAAGCAATTGGAAACTTGAATGTTCCACATCTTTTGGAAAATTGAATAGATTGTTCTCTCTTGCCTTCTTTCTCTCCCTTACAGGAGTTTATTATTATTATTATTATTATTATTTGGAGCAGGAAATTCCGCTGAGATCGACTTTGCCTTTCTTTCATCCTTTCAGGGTCAATAAATGAAATACCAGTTGCGTACTGTGGGTCGATGTAATTGACTAGTCCCTTCTTCCCAAATTTCAGAGCGTGTGCCTTTAGTAGAAAGGATCATTTATTATTATTATTATTATTATTATTATTAAGGCAGCGAGCTGGCAGAATTGTTAGCACGTTGGGCGAAATACTTAGCGGTATTTTACTCGTTGCTATATTCTGAGTTCAAATTCTGCTGAGGTTGACTATCTTTTCATCCTTTCAGGGTTGATAAATTAAGTACTGGTGAAACACTGGGGTCAATGTAATTGACTAGTCCAACTTTACTTTCATCTTTTCAGGGTCAATAAAATAAGTATCAGTTAAAAACTGGGTTGCTGTAATCAACTTAGCCCCTCCCCTCAAAATTTCCAGCCTTTTGTTTGTTTTGTTTTTGCTTTATCACTCCCCACCCACCCTCAGTTTCAGCTCTTTTGTCTTGGAGATTTTCTTTTGTGTTGTTTATTGAAGTAGTTGTGTGTATGCTTTTTTCTTCTTTGAAAGGGGAGGAGGACGTACGGGGGAATTTTCCACCCTTCTTGGTCATCTTCATGGCATACATTGCTGAAACAAAGTTTAAAATTTTTGCCACTTCCTGGAAAGAAAATTTCTTTCTACACATTGCTTTGAGAAAGGTGTGTTTGCATCTATTGCGGAGAGAAAGAGTGAGGGAGGGAGAGAGAGAGAGAGAGAGAGTGTGTGTGTGTGTGCGTGTATATTAAAGAAAAATGAACAAAGTGTACCTCTTTGAATTATGTAGGCATGCAGGTCTGGCATGGCTGTATGGTAATAAGCTTGCTTACCAAGCACATAGTTTTGGGTTTAGTCTTATTGCATGGCACCTTGGGCAAGTGTTTTCTGCTATAGCCCTGGGCCAATCAAAACCTTGTGAGTGGATTTGGTAGATGGAAACTGAAAGAAGACTGTTGTATATATATATATATATATGTGTGTGTGTGTGTGTATGTGGTTTGTACCCCCACCATCGCTTGACAACCGATGTTGGTGTGTTTATGTCCCTGTAACTTAGTGGTTCGGCAAAAGACACCAATAGAATAAGTACCAGTCTTACAAAGAATAAGACCTATAATCGATTTGTTCGACTAAAGGCAATGCTCCAGCATGGCCTCAGTCAAATGAAAAAAAAAGTGTAAATATTTGATTGTTTCACTGGCACATTAAACAAACAATCAATTAGTTAAATATTTAACCAATTGACTAACAATAAAGAAGTGATTTTGAACCAGTGCTTGTGTTATTGTTAATATTGGTGCAATGACCTTTTCAAGACACAACAAAATTTGTCTGAACACATGAATTCACATCAATAATCTTGCAAACCAAATACAGTAACAAACTAATATGTTTTTGTGTTTAAGTATCAAGACAACCACTAATTGTCTGCAAAATATATTAAAATGTTTGTTACAAAGCTCCATCCACTCCTCTGAAAATTCTTGAGTATTTTGAAATCCACTCAAAGCACAAAGGCATTTCCTGCCAATGTGTAAACTGGGCATTTGATCATAAGAATTGCATCAGTCCAGGAAGATCTATGAAGGTCATTGATACTGCATATCCTCATCTGAATAACACAGAAAGAACATTTTACAAGCCGTCATTAAATTAAAGCATCGAATTAACTACGTAGCCTCCTCAGCATCTTTTACTTGTTCCAGTCTATAGACTGTGGCCATGCTGGAGCACTGTCTTGAAGAATTTTTGTTTTAATGATTCGACCCCAGTATTTATCCTATCAACCCCGTTTTGCTGAACTGGTAAGTTGCAGGGACATAAGTAAACCTACACTGGTTGCCAAGTAATGGTGAGGGACAAAGACAAAGACACACATGTGAATAGAGGCACCACCTTCACATGGCCCTATCAGTAGTAATTGTCATATACTCTTTCTGGGTGGTTTCCCAGTCCTGACCAGCTGAGAGTAGATATCCAGCCATCTTGTTCTTGATCTATCCATAGATCTTGTTCTTGATCTATCCATAGATCTTTTGCTTGAAAAGTCCATCTTTACTCATTTACTTGTTTCAGTCATGCACCTTTAGTCAAACAATGGTGGGATGACAAACAGACACAAATACATACATACATATATATATATATATATATATATATATATATATATATATATATATATAATATATATATATATATATATATATATATATATATTATATATATATATATATATATATATATATAGGTGCAGGAGTTACAGTGTGGTAAGACGTTTACTTCCCAAACACATGGTTCCAGGTTCAGTCCCACTGCACAAAATTTTCCGGCCACTTATGTACTCCAGGCCTAACTAGTAGCCACACTGCAACAGGAACAAAGTCACAAAATTTTGGATGCGGGATTCGCCCCCAAAACAATGCCCAGAATTCTCTGGCCACTAGTAATCCAGAACAGCAACAGGAACAAAATTCACAGTTCACAATTTTTGGAGGCGGGATACACCCCCAAAAGAACTTGCTTCTCACCGCTAAGTGAGATACTTATGCCCAATTGCAGGCAGACAAATGCCCGGAATTCAGTGAGGATTTCTTGCTTGAAAAAAAAAAAAAAAATTAAACAACAGACCTTCACTGAACCCCAAAGAACAAAAGTCTTACCTTGCAGTTGTGCTTCACTTAATTCGCCATGCTGCAAACCAGCATCACAACCTCTCTCAGTGCAAAGAAAAACACTGACATGTGCAGTTGGGAAGCAAGCTTCTTACCACACAGCCACTCCTGCACTTATATAACCACTTCTGTGGTGATTCTTTGGGATGGCATTCTAATTGCATGTCCATAATACCAGAGCTGTGACCTTTCGAAGAAGTAGCAGCTCAACCCAGAGACATCCTGATTACTGAGCTATGCATCCTGTTGAGTAACATTGCTCCAGAGTTCCTACTTCCTGTATTTGCTATCATTGCCTGACATTCATGACCAAAGATGAGCAAAGGCACAATTATCAAATTGAAGACGGCAAGTTTGGCTCTTTGACCAACTACTTCTGAGGATCAAATTCTGTAGCTGGCACTTGAAATTCTAACCTCCAGTCCCTCCATCACTAAGTATTTCTATGGATACTTATAGTTGTTGTTTGGCCACAGGTCAGCTATGACCTAAGCAAACCTAGATCAAAATCAATTGAGCTGTGGCAGCTGCGACCCTGATATAAAGCACCTGTGCTGGTGCCACATAAAAAGCTCCTGTGCTAGTGCTACATAAAATGTATCCAGTACACTCTGTAAAGCGGTTGGTATTAGGAAGTGCATCCAGCCATAGAAATCATGCTAAAACAGGTAACTGGAACCTGGTGCAGCTCACAGGCTTGCCAACTGTCCAACCCATGCCAGCATGGGAAACGGATGGTGATGGTGATGTGTGTGTACATGCTAAATAGTTCAATATGTCAAAGTTCGAGAGAGATTTGACTGCTATTTCTTGTAGATTAAACAACCACGTGGAGGCTCCGCCATTACCAACTTCACATCACTGGTAAAGTGTAAAGTTTTTGATATTAGTATACTGTTGGGAGAAGTACTTCCGATCTTCTAGATAATGTCATCTTTTGGAGAAACAAGAACTTTTCTTTCTCCTTAGCTTATGAGAGAGTGGAGTAATTTAATTTTATATATTGCTATCACTTTGTTGCTCTCAAAAGACTGGATTGTCCTGCAACTTTTATGAGGATGTTTTATGGATTGCTGGTCAGCATTCTTTGTGGCGGAATTATAACATAATAGATCTTGGTATATTTACGAGGGCAGTGTTGTGGCACTGCTCCAATAAATAGATAGAATGTGACAAAAATGGTCGAAGGTGAAAGTAAATAGTGGAATAATAGGGAGAATTTGACACAAAGTTGTGCGAAAGTGGTAGAATGTAGTAAATAAAAGTATAATTGGGAGACATTTTCAATATATATCACATCTTTCCTAGGTTAATTATTATCATTTTCTGTTCAAAGTTAAAATTTAGTTTGGAGACAGGCAATGATAAAGATTAAATCGACTTAAGCCTTTGTGATAAAAAAAAATTCCCCACAAATGGTTTCAATACAGTTTTAACAGAGATTTGGAAGAATTAGACGAAAGTTTTCCGGTAATTTTCTTTCATGTAAATAAATGTTCATTTAAAAATTTGCCTGCAAAATCTTATAAAATGACAATGTTCTAATAGATGTACATGTTTATATGTTATATATGAAAATAAAAAGAAATCTTGATTTACAGAAAAGGGATCAGTTGCGAAACTTATCGCAATATTTGGCTCTAGGTGCCTTTTATTTGAAGTTCCTCTAGGGACGATCTCCCCTTTCCTGCCTAGATCAGGCGCAGGCAATCTTTAATAAGATGCGGGCCGCATGAGAAATAATACATCATTAAACGAGCAACACTACTTAAGAAAAGAAAAGAAAAAAAAATTCAAGGTAATTTTTCGTTAGGTGTCCTGCGGATGCAGTTTGCCCATGATTCTCACATTGACAAATATCAGTCACCTCCCAATGTCAGTTGAATTTTTTGCAACCCTGTTTGTTAATGACAAGACCAAAGATTTTGTATTTATTTAATTCGTTTTCCTTCACCATGGTATTGTACAGGTGTACATTTTGGACTGTTTCAATCTTATTAAACATGGCAGTTTGTCCGCCTCTTTTCAGTTTTCAACGGCTTCCAAGTAGCCTTTCTCTGAGAAACACCGAGTCAAAAGTACTTCGATAAATTCCATCGACGATACCTTTACTTTATAAATATGTTAGAAATTCCTTTTATATTTCATCTAAGTTTTTACATGCTGTTATAATTCATAATTCTATCGATATTTAAATTTTTACAACAAAATATTCTGTTGGAATTTGATACAGAATACGTACTATACGAATTCTCAGCCATATTACTATTTCTTATCTAAGGATAATTCACTTTCAGCGATCAAATAATACGTTAAAATATTTTCTCTTCTCTTTTTGTATCGTCACCACCTCCGCCTGAAGTTGTTTTGCAAATAATTCTTATTTACTCAGTAACAACATTGTTTTATTTCTCTACCACATAAAATTTTCGATATTGTTATATAGGAATCGTGTTGGGGGAGGTATTTATATCTCTATTGTCAACATTTAACATCCATACCGGCCCTAACCCAGTTTTTTTCAATGATAGACAGACAAGAAAAATTGATCAAATCAACTATTTACATTTGTTGCGGAGCCGACTGTTAAAAAAAATAAACAGTAATTATCTAATATAGCTTTATTTTTTGAAACGAAAGTAATAAACGATGTTCACAACTCTGCATTTGATTTTTTCTTCTTTATTTATTTTGAATGTTTCATGCCGATGGAGCGACGATAAAAACACGGCTTTGCTAAACAAGCGAAACGGCTGACAAATATGAACCGGAAGTAGATTGATATAGGTTACAAACCTCACTTCCTGTTTTCATTCACCATGTAAATAGTACAAACACGAGATCTTCACTTTCTTTTTCTTCCCTTCTTCAATAAAACACAAGTAATATAGTATTTAATCATATGTGGATATACATATATGTATATTTGGATATTTTTGAATTTCTGCCAACCACTGAAAATATTTTAAATTTTCACCTGATTATTTTGTTGAAAAAAAAAAAAAAATGCTGATGATGAAAATCGGATTCGGTGTCGAAAATTTGAAATACTTAAGTGGTTGCAAGAAATTTAAGATCTTTATATATTTAGGACAGTAATTTCCATTGTAGATTTCAGCTTTTTTTGTGTTAAATACTCTAGCGAGTACATAACCGTCTTTGCATAAACAATTTTTTTTTTTTTGTCACAAATTATTTTAATTTCAGCAGCTACTGACATTTCTTTCTGTTTCACATCAAAACCGTTCATCTAGCAAATCCTTTCTAAAGGTAGAGTTTTTAAAAATTAATTTAATTCCTAATGTTGTGTTGCAGTTTATAAGGTAAACAACACGTTCTCTCCACTACGACGACGACGACGCGGTGAAAAAGAAGCGGGTGGTAAGGGAGGTAACTTTGACTTAACGTGTTCCACCGAAATATTGGTGAGACACCGATAGATAACTATGGAAGTGTTTTAGTGTTATAATTCTAGATTTGCCACAAGGGCAGTGCTATAAAAAAAAAAAGATGTTACAGCAATCGAAACAAAGATTTCCGGAAGAAGTCGTTATTTTTTCTCGTAATTTTTGTTGTATTTTTTTAATTGTTTTTTTTTTCTCTTGAAAAAAAAAAAGATATAAAGGTCCTCGAATGTCTTAAGAATAACGTTTATAGGAAAATTTAAGTAAATTGATAAATCGCCCCACCTACTTCCTCACACGGTTACAAAGAAATAAAATTAGCGTACAAGACAGGATGACTGACTGAGTATGTCACTCTTCAATTCAACCGCTCTCACCCCCATCTTTCATAAATCTGCTACTACTAATAATAACGATGGCATTATATATATATATATATATATGCACACCACGATTTTCTCAGGGAAGTGGTGGTATAATCGAATTAATCGATCCCGCTACCTATTTTATTGATCCCTGGAAGATGAACGGTACAGGCAGGGTTTGAACTCAGAACATAAAGACACCTCACTAAAATATATCGGCCCTTTTGATTCTTTTACCGCACCTTAATAATAATAATAATAATAATAATATTATTATTATTATTATTATTATTATGGTTGGTCCAAATCTAATATGTTTTACAAAACTCATAAATTTATAAAATGAGAGATAAAACGAAGAGGAAACTTCACAGAAAATCACCTTTGTGTTGCTATATATTGAATTAAATTGGTCCCGAGGTGAGGTTAAACCCGGCGAGATTTGAACGTGATACATGAATCAGCAAACTGTTATAACTTGTAATAATGGTAAAAAAAAAAATTTTTTTCACATGGAAAACTTTTATTTATTTGCGAAGAGAATAAATGGAGTTTTGACCGTCCACGCCTTTTTCATTTCATTTTCTTTTATTTTAATCAAAAGCGGAATTGAAACACGATAGCGGTTCTTCATTGACAATCGAAACCGCGACTCCTGTTTCTCAACCGCCGAGATTTGACAATCAGCCTTAATGATTTCTTTAGAATGACAGAGTTGGACGAGGAGGTATTACGACGAGACGTGATAGTTATGCCTTTCTGCATTTGTTACTTTATCTTCGTGAAATTAAAAACAATAGAAATCAGGTAGCGATTATGGTTCGCCGGGAGCTTTACCTATTCGCTACACCACCCTCAACCACTACTACAATACATGTAATGATAGTAGTAGTTTTTTTTATTATCAGTTGCATAATGGTCATACCTAATAATGTTAACGATGTTGATGATGATAATATTCTTTAGTTTTGAGTCGATCTAATGAATTCTAGTGTATTAAACGAAAGGTATTTTACGTTAGTCGAAATAAACCCTAAACTGTATTAAAGATGGCTGTAGTTCTAATCTAGGAATTTCTGTGTATATATATGTATGTGTGCATTTAAGTTACTATGTGTTTATACGTGTGTGTGTCTCTATAAGTGTTTGTCTGTGTGTGTAAGTGCGTGCGTGATTGCGTCCGTTCGTCGTCTATCCTGCAGTCAGGACAAACAACTGAACGGTCCCCGTAGGTACGGGAGCAATCCCGGTGTGCTGTTGATGTCTGTCCCCCATTGGAACTATGGTCTGTTAGCCACCGTCTTTTGTAAACTAAAGTTTTCTTTGACATTGGCAAATCGTTAAATAAATAATGAACTATGATTCCAGTTGCCATATATTTTACTCGGTGTAAAACATTTGGGTGATCGAGTTCGTATATACGAACGTATGTATGTATATGTGTGACTATGTGTTCGTGTGTTTGTGTGTGTCTCCTGTCTGTCAGGGAAATACAATCACGGAACGATCCCTCTAGATAACCGCGATTTGTGGTTAGTGGTGATGGCTGTCCCTGACTGGAACCATGAGTTCTCAAAACCAGAGATTCTTCTCAGTGCCAGAGTATCAGAGCAGGTTGAGGTACCATGGGTCTTGTATAGAGATTGGTGTATTCGTGTGTTTAATGTGCGTGAAAGAGAGGTTGATAGAGATGTGGTTGACCATTCGTAGCAGTCAATCACATACAGAAAAGCCATCACTTCGGTCCATTGTTAATTAATTGCTCTTCAAGTCTTTTATATGTGTGAGTGTGTGTGTTTGTTGTAATAGTTTTTATTTTTTTTTCATTTTTTTCTTTAAAAAAAATATTAACTCGGTTTATGTTTGTGTGTCTATTTTTTCTTTCTTGAATTTATGTTACGGTGGCAATAAAACAATGAACTTTTACGTAGGTTAGTGTCATGTTAAAGCGGATAACTGGAAGTAAATTCGAAAGAAACATGATAATTGTGGTGGTGATGATGCTGATGTTGATGATGATGATGTCGATTGTAATATTGATTGCTAATAATAACGATGTATGGAATCATAATTTTGGTGGGTTGGAAGTAAAACGAGATGTTGTGATGTTCATACCTCGTTACTCAATCTCACTGCATTTAATGCAGCAAAATTGAGTAATGAATTCAATTGGTTTGAGCTTTTAACTCTTCACCATCGATTCCCCAAATGATCATGATTTTGATTTCGTAGGCACAAGCACCCTTCTTTCCTTTTTCCCCCGTTATTATTATTATTATCATCCTTATTGTTATAAACACCGATCGGCTGATTGCGGCGATCATTTTCGTTTTGTTGTTTTAACGATGTAAAATATTATGTCAGTCATGCTTTTCTAGAGTGTTAACAAAGTTACCGTTGTGATTTAGTCCAAATATACCTATGATCAAAGGCGTTCCATTCATGACCATCCTTTTTTTTTTATCAGTCAGTGCATCCAAATTCATGTACAATGCATTCTTTTTTTTCCTTTTAAGACGATAGTAGGTTGAAGGAGATTAGGCTGAAATTTGTAGCAGGTTGAGGGAGGAACACAGGCTCTAGCATCAAAGTTTTAATTAAATAATGATGATGATAATAATAATAATAATAATAACAACAACAATAGCAACAACAACAAAGATGTATGGCAGGCATAGGGCCACAAATTTTTGAAGGGCGGGGGTATAGTTGGTTAAATTTTGGTCACTAATTCTTGTTAAATTGATCCTTAAAGCAAAATAAACTCCTGTGGGATTTGAACTGAGAATGTAATAATTATAATAGTAAATAATTACTAAGACACAAAACTACAAAAAAAAAAAAAAAATGACTATTTTGGTAGGCAGTGGGCTCAGTTTGCAAGAGACTAGGTAGAGTAAAAAATAGCCTTATGTATTACTGGTACTTATTATTAACCTTGGAAAGATAGAAGGACAAATTAAATATTATTTGTGAGACACTGGACTGGATGGTTTAAAAGTGTCCAGCATTCCTTCTTGTCAGGTTATCATCATGTCAGTAGAAGTGGCAGAGAGAATTTCTTAAGATTCTAGAACTTAATAATGGTAACAATGTTTATTAATTACTGTGATAATGAATTCATTTAATAGCATAGTGAACTTCATTCTACAACAAAGTTGCATTGTCATTTTGGATGATTTCTTTCTTTGTAGAGATGGTGGTGGTGTTGGACATAGCTTTTGTACTCTAGGTTGAAGGGTCAAATAAGGCGTTTGATTTTTTTTTTCAAGTTTTTCTTTTAGAATAATTCTTTACTGAATGTTTTCCTTCCTTTAATAGTGTATATACTACTGCATATATATAATGCAGTTGGAAGGTTCAGGGCCTCAGAATGACTACAAGTTTCATCCTGGTGTGAAATATTTGAGCTGTTGCAACTAGTGAAATAATTATAATTTTTTCAGTTTTGAATCAGTGAACCATTCATTTACCTCAAGAAAATTCTTTCTTTACCATTAACCTTAGAAGCAATGCCACCAAGTATGACTTGCTGTTATATATATATATATATATATATATGTGTGTGTGTGTAATGTATGTATGTATGTATATTGTCTCGTCATTTGTACTTTTTTCTTAAAAGAAAGTTAAAATGTTTTTACTTTATGAAGTCAAAGGGCAGCTTGGATTCTAATTGGATGACCTTATTACTTTGTTCAGTGCATCATTTTTCTTTTAATATGGGAAGACCTGATTTAAGGGAGGTGTGGTTGCTATTTCTAACAAGTTGAGTGATCATGTAGAGACTTTATCCATGCATGTGTGTATATTTAGAAACTTTACTATTTAATCCATACCGATGTTTGACAGTAGTACCTGGATGGTTGGCAATCTACCCAGCAGTCATCAGTAGATGAGAATACACACAAACACACATCCACATTTATATATTTTGGTTGTTGTGAGAGATTTTACTTAGATGAACTAAGTTTTTCCCAAATGTATGCTACACACATATGTGGTTTTTTTGATTTTGGTCCTTTTTGTTTCATCAGTCTATCAGAACTAACTTTCCTCAGCTACATACCCTCACATTTATGTATGTTACTGTTGTTGTCTCTATATGAAAACAATTTGCATTGCTTAAACCATTTTTTTTTTCCTTTCTGTTTCAGTTTCAGCCACTAAACCAACATGGCCAGACACAATCACAACCACAGGCTACACCGGTAACACAAATACAACACAATCCACATGTATCTCATTTGGATAACAACTCCAATCTGAGTACGGGATCTATAGAACTCAAAGATGATGATGTAAGATGAAGCATGTTTTATTTCATTCCTTTGTTTTATTTTTATGATCTATCATCCTTTTCACTGTACACACATTCAAAACAATGCAGAAACAAAATGGTTAAACTAATTACTGAAGCGGATTTTGTATCTGTGAACAAGGCTTGTCTTTATTTTAGTTTATTCCGCAGCAGTTAGTAATACAGTACAGCATGGCCTAGTGGTAAGGGTCTCGGGGTTCATAATCATAAATGCCATGGGTTCAATTCTTGGACAGGGCAGTGTATTGTGTCCTTAAGCAAAACATTTCCTTACATGGTGCCACAGTTTACTCAGCTGGCAACGTTCACTTACTTAGTACTGCTGCATCCTTTTCTCCAGCTGTCACATCCTTGCTGCTCCACTGGGAGGGTCCAGACAGTGTCTGTTGTCTTTCTGCTTGTGACAGCCTATATAAAATAATTAGCTAAAGCACGGTACATGCTACCGTGATGGTTGTAGCTTAGTATCCCATCCAGCAGATGTATTTGTCTCTCTCTCTCCCTTCAATATAAACAGTAGGAATGAGAAGGCCCTGTGGATAAAAGGTCAGTCATCATCAGTTCACTCACAGAATTCTGAACAGAGAATTTCATTTTGCCACTATTTTGGTTTATTTAGTTCTTTGGAATGAGTACCAATTCATGCAGGTACATCAATGCTAAACTGTTGTCTTCACCAGAGGTATTGAATATCTCTCATCTACTTAATCTTATGATACAAGAAGTTTGTCTCATGAAAGACATTTAGAGGTGGGTGGTATTTAAACATATTTTTTCATACCAATACACTCCACTGTACTAAGTATTTTGTGAATCTCTAGGGTTTCATAGCTCTCACCACGTTTACCAACACATCATGAATTTTAGGTTTAAATGCTCTTGAGACCTAAGATACAAAAATGTTATTAATTTTAATTTCAGAATAGTGGTTCCTAGCACATGTTTTGATATCAGTAAAACTCATTATAGTGATCATAGATAAAAACAATTGAAATTTAGTGGAGATAACCCATCTCTGTACGTCTGCCACTTACCACTAATACACCCACGAACTTACCCATCCATACCACTTCTATATTCATCTTCCTTTAACTTGAGAGTACACTCTCACACATCTTCACCATCTCCTGATGCAAAGCCACTTCACTCAATACTACTCTCTGATAAGTTGTGGTGGTCTTTTCTTGCAAGCTGCTTGGTGACTTCACTAGTGTCAGTGCCATATAAAAAGTACTCAGGACACTCTGTGAAGTAGTTGGCATAGAAACAATGCCAAGCTTGCCAGTTCATGCCTAATTGTCCAATCCATAACTGCAGCGTAAAACTGGGTGTACATAGCATCAGATATAACATGCAATAGAGAAGACTGCACAGGTACGGCCATGTAATGTGTATGAATGAAGACAGTTGCACCAAGAGGTGCTGATCTCTAATTGTAGAGGGAAATGTCAGACTAAGTACAAGCCTGATTGCCCTTGCATACAGACTCATCTCCTGAAACCCTCTCCAGCTGAGTATCTCTAATCTTGCGGGTTTGAAGGTGCTAATGCCATGTAAATAGCACCCATACTGGAGCTGTGTAAAACACCCAGTACAGTACAGTGGTTGGCGTGAGGAAGGGCATCCAGCCATAGAAACCCCATCAAAATGAACATGGAACCTGAACGGCCCTTCAGCTGTGTCAGACCATCCAACCCATGCCTGCATGGAAAATGGACGTTAAATGATGATGATGATATAAATACTTAGAAATCTTTAATCTCTAACAATGAGGTTAATAGCCTGAATGATTATAATTTTATAAGTTGTCTAGAAATGATTTAAACCTAAATTCATAGTTCTAATGTATTCTATATGAATTGTCATCTTTCATTATACAAATGTCTGACAGAAAGGTGTGTAGTAACTTCAAGGTGTCTTAGTATATAGGTGTCATGATAAAATGCATCTAGTGCATTCTGTAAAGTGATTGATGCTACAAAGGGTAGTTATGCTAAAAATGTAACATACAAGTTAGATTATAGTCCTTTGAGCCCCCTAGGAAGATAGTAACTCTAAATAAGAACTGGCTCAGACTGTGGGAACTCAGCCAGCCAATGTCAGGATGGAAAGCAATATAAAATGATGAGGTTAGTATCTGTGGAATTAGAACCTCTATGTGTACTTGTACACATGCAGCTTGTAATGAAGCAGGATGTGCTGCTTTATAAGTTTTATAATTTGATGTTGACAATCTATGATTTAAAGTATATCAGTTTTAGTAGTATGAGGGATAAAGGACTACATCGTCCAATATGTCCTTTCTTTGCTAACACTGTAGGATGAGATTTGAAGGAGATTAAGCTACTATTTCCAACAGTTTATGTGATCATCTAAACACTCCAATGTTGGTTTGCAGTTTATTTTGGGGTTGGTGCAGATGAGATTGAGAACCAGGTGGGAACTTTTTGCCTGTGCCTAATAGAAAGTTTTCTGTGGAAAGCGTTTCTCAAATGAGTAAAATGTACCCTAATCTTTTCTTCACCAACCAGTCGAAAAAGGGGCTCCAAACTCTTCGCCAACTAATAGAAAAACAAACAAACAAAAATTAAATGCTTTACAAAACATCACACAAAACAGTGCACATCATAGGTTGCATGTGTGTGCACACATACCAAGAAACAAACGACCGCGTATGCACAGAAATACCTACTTACATTACAACCTAAGAATTCTAAAACTAAAGGGCCATTTTTACACCTGAAAATCCCAGTCCTTGACCAGTGTTTGCTCCAACATATTTACCTCAACCTACAGAATTACTTGTTCAGTAAAAATCAAAATGTATTATCTTTTCACCTGAATAGTATTAGAGTAATTGTTTTAAAAGAGAAATACCCTAAAAACAAGAAGCATTATTCCCAGCTGATATAAATAGAACACATACATACATCATCATATTCAGCATCCGTTTATATTATGTCCATTACGATTAGTCTACAATATAATAGATATTCTGCACTCAACACCAGCTGTTCTACTTTCAATATCTACAGTAGGGTCAGCAGCTTCATTAATTCTAAAACCTCATTTGGCCTTACTGTCCTTAAACTTGTGAAATATATGACTTTCACACAGCTCCCCCAACATGATAAGGGTCTGTAGCTTGATTTTGGTGAAGACGTAACATGTTAAGGCTGTTTTCTCAGCTAAAGAAAAGTTATTTGCTCTATCCTCTACATCAGTGGTTCCCAAACCTTTTCAGGCTGCCACCCCCTTGACACCCTGGCCACACTCTTAGCACCCCCACCCCAACTAGCCATCACATAGACCCCTTTCTGAAGCAAATTCAAAACAACTCTATTTCACAAATAAAACTTAACCTAATGAACCCATTATTTTGTTGTTTTTACATGAATCACCTGTTTTGGCTACCCCATTAATGCACTACTTTTCTTCAATGCCCCCGTGAAACTTACCAGTCCCCAGGGAGGCAATACCACCCACTTTGAGAACTACTGCTCTATATTCTCTTCACCAGCCCGCTTGCCCTCACATTCTTTTCTTTCCTTGTCATATTTGATCTTCATTGTCATCATCATCATTGTTTTAGGGTACACTTTTCCATGTTTCCATGGGTTGGACAGAGTTTGTTGAGGCAGATTTTCTATAGCTGGAGGTCCTTCGTGTCGCAAACCCTCACCTGTTTCAATGCTAGGTAATATTTCCCCATGTCCAGTCATGTTTTTGCAGAGTAGTGGAAATGAACAACACTGCTTGTATGACAGTGACACTCATTTACAACTCTCACATCATTCAAGAATAAAAGGCACAAACTTACACTTACATACAGAGAAGTAGTTCTGTCTGTGTCTGTTGACAAATGATGTAAACATTGGAAAAAAGAAAACAATAAACATACTCTTTCCTCTCTGTCTTTTTTTACTGTTACTATAATGGCCTCTGCTCCTCAGAGTTTGCTGTATTCATGCACCTCTATACTGACATTTCTTCCTGGCTTGTCTCTCCTTCTCATCATTCTTGTTATGTCCAACCTCCCAGACACCTCACTAATTACTATACATCCATTCCTTCCCTGCTCGTGTCTTTTGTGCAGGTGTTTAATTTAGCAAAGGTTCAAGAGGAACAATAATAGTGTCAATTTCTACTGGGCCGGAGACGGCCATGGACAGTGCTTCTTCCTCTAGACTAGTAATGCTCAACCATTTTTTTACATATGAACCCTTCTGGTTCCTATTTTACTCAGGTGGAACCCTATAGCCATTTGATGTTTAAACAAATCTCATTTTGATTTTATAATTAGATATTAGGAATTGTATAAAGAATTAAAATACTTTGTATGGTAGAAGTATGAAAAATTTATTGCACATAAATTTTAACAGCAAAATCTTATATGGACCCTGGTTGAAAGCCAGTGCTCTACACTCAGAAAGTAAACAAAAAAATGCTATTTCATCAGCTATTCTCCATGTACATCATCATCATTTTAACGTTCAGTTTTCCATGCTTGCATTGATGCATTAGTGTATCATCATTATTGAACATTTGGTCTTCCATGCTTGCATTGGCCAGGCTGAATATGTTGAGGCAGATTTTCTTTAGCCAGATGCCCATCCTGTTGTCAACCCTCACCTGTTTCCAGGCAAGGTAGTGTTTCTCTATTACCAGTCAGGTTTTCCATTGAACTCTAGAAACAAACAGCATTACCATTATAATGGCGATGCTCCTTTACAACCATCATGTGATGTCAAGACAAGGGGACACACACACACGTGTGTGCGCATGTGTGTGTATTTATGTATATATGTCTCAGGCCTTTCTGTCAAAGAGTGTAGGCTCAAAACATCAAAGATTTTTTAATTCTTCCTGAGCATTAAACTAACACACCTGCTTGTTGTTCCCTCACCTGTCTTCATCTTCTGTTTTCTGTAAACTTGAACTATATATATATATATATATATATATATATATATATATATATATATATATATATGATAAGCTTCTTTACCAAATCCACTCATAAAGCTACAGTCCTCGTTGGCCCAGGACAATAATAGAAGGCATTTTCACTTGGTTATGCAGTAGAACTGAACCCGAGACTGCAAGGTTGGGAAGCGAGCTTCTTAACCACACAGCTGCACCTGTGTCTTTGTAGTATTTGCTAAAGAATAAGACTCCCCTTCATTCCTCCATAACATGCCTCTAAACATGTATCCTCCCCCCTCACAACCAAAGCACTATGTGCCCAACCCATTGACTCCATTACCAGAGACTTCAAAAATCCCCCTCCTATAGAGATATGCCAATTCTCTCTCTCTCTCTTCCAATAACAAAATCCCACAAATACCACTGGTATCTGTAAAACATCATCACATCCTCTCTCTCATGAGCAGCACTCAACCAAGAGTCCTCACAATCAGTCCAATTATCACGTGATCTTTCCTGGAAAAAGCACATACTTAGCACAGCTAGGACTACCCTCTAAAAACTGGCCCTTCCCTTCCAGTTTAGATGATACTTCACCCTACAACAATTATTTATACTCTTCAAAGCTCAGCTGAGGTCCGCAATGGAGTATTGCTCTTACGTCTAGGACTGCTATTGCTGCACATACAGATATCCTAATCCACATCTACAAAAGAGCCACACTCCTTTTTCTGGCCCAGAGCTGTACTGTTTCCTCTCTCTCTGCCTTTTTTAGTAATACTGTAATGAACTTTGTTTCTTGGAGCTAGTTAGACACATGCCATTGCCTTCAGTCTAGGCATTCTTAACCCACTTGTCTTTTTTCCCTTCATCGGCCTTGTTACATCTAACATCCCGTCCCTTGCATTTATTATTACGCTCCTTACTGTAATATCTTCTCTCTGGAATTCAATCCAGTCTTTCCCCTCATGTATTGATTTATAAAAGTTCAAAAGGACTATTAATGGCATCAATTTCAGCTGCTCTAGAAGAGCCTGCAAAGGCTATGGGGGCTGAACCTTTCCTCCAGATGCAGCAAGTTGAAAAGGAAAAAATTAGCTAAACCTGTTAGAAGATATCACAAAGAGGTAACAGAAAACTAGTTCCAACTGCATAACTCAAGGTAGAAAATAAAGAAGTAAAAGAACGTTCTGTAGTGACATTGCCTAAACAGTTCCAGAAAGTTAGAATTCTGGATTAATGGCAGTTATGTTAACTCACAATAGGCATCTTAATTTGTATAATGCCAAGACAAACTTTGGAGCTTGACTGTCCTCTGACCTGTCAAATGCAGCCTAACTGGCCAACCTTTGTCAACAGAGAATACAAATTATAAAGGATGATAATATTGATAGATAAGTTTATAATGATTGCACAGTTAGATAGTAAGATAATCATCATCTCTGTCATCATCATCATCATCATCGTTGTCGTCGTCATCATCATCACAGCGATGATGACATCTGTTTCTCAATTATTGCACAAGTTGAACACTGTTTGTAGTGTCACATTTTCTTGTCTTAGTACTGTGAGCTAATTTAATAACCGTTCAATGCTAGCCTGTCAGCATCATGCATCTCACACACAGTCATACAAGTTGTTAGCTTCCCTGTACATAGCTTGCTCTCCTCTTGCAAGCCATTCATCTATACCCAGTTTTCTTAGAGATCTGGTTTTAGAGTGTGGTCCCATGTCAAAGCCCTTTTTCAGATAAACAGATACGAAATAGAGTGTCTTATACTAAGCTACAAAAGACTTTTGAAATTGTCCCTTTGAGATGAGAGCATCAGAAGTATCACAATCAAACACAAATCTAAACTGTGTCTCATCTGATCTAATCTTCCTGCTGATGATGATGAGTTGGATGGAGTATATCAAGGGAAATTTTCTATGGCCATATGCCCTTCCTGTTACCGGCTCTTACCTCTTTCCAAGTAAGGTAGCATATCTTCATGGCCAGGTATGATTTCACTGAGCATTTGCAATGAATGACATTCATTTACAACAGTCATGCAATGTCAAGACAAGGAGACACAGATGCACACACACACACGCGGCATGCTTTTTTCAGTTTACATCTGCTAAATCTAGACACAAGGCTTTGGTTGACCCAGGGCTGTAGGTAAAACATTTGCCCAAGGTGCCACGTTGTGGGACTGAACTGAAAACCATGCAATTGGGAAGCAAACTTCTTTACCACACCTTACCTGCCTCTCCACACTTACACCTTGTGTCAAAATTATTTCTGTCTAAGGACTAAGATATAAGGTGCATTGCTGTAGACCCACCCACCTGTAAATCACTGGTGCCGGTGCCATGTAAAAAGCACCCAGTGCACTCTGTAAAGTGGTTATTATTAGGAAGGCCATCCAACCACTGACACCAAACTAAAACACAATGAAACCTGGTGTGGCTCCTGGCCTTGCCAGCTCGTGTCTAACCATCCAACCCATGCCAGCATAGAAAATGGATGTTAAATGATGATAATAAATACTTTCATAATTCCATCCATCAGCTTGATACTTCTGTAATTGCTTTGTTCTAAAGCATCTCCTTTGCCCTTGTGATGACAGTTGGTGATGCTAGTGCTACAATAGTCATTAACTATGGCACCTTCCTACTTTACCTGGTTGACGATGCAAGTAACTAGCTTAAGTCCTACTTCACTGGATATTTTATATTTTTAACATCTCCATAATTGTCCTTGGTGGACCCAGCAGCTATGCTTACCTCCCTATCCTTTATGGTCATTTTGACCATATAACTGTCAACTTCAATAGCGGATCCCTCTATTGAGTCTCCTCCTCACCCTCTCCTCACTACCACCATCATCATCATCATTTAACCGCTGTTTTTCATGCTGACATGTGTTGGCCAGTTTTGACAGGAGCTGGTCATTCGGAAGAGATGCACCAGGCTCCATCGTTTGATTTGGCATGGTTTCTATGGCTGGGTGCCTTTCCTAATGCCAACCACTTTACAGTGTGTGCTGGGTGCTTTTTAGGTGGCACCAACACCAATGCTGTTGTGTGACACGAGTAAGGGTGTTTTATACATGGCACTGGCATGGGCACTTTATATGTTACACCAGCATAGGTGCTTTTTATGTGATACTGGCGTGGGTGCATTTTATGTGGTACCAGCACAACTTGGGATAATCTCTCACATGTTCTTCACATTTAACAACTGCTTGTAGTAGTTCCAAGCCACTTTCTTCTCAGTAAAAGTGGGTAGACCGACGTGTGGTTTGGTGCAGAGTCCTGTTGCCAGACATAGGGTATTCCAGCAGCCACCCTCTTGACCCAGGGCATTACAACCTCCTCCAGGCACTTGATGAAGGCCTCTGTGTTGAGTCTGAGGCCATGTGGGAATTGTCTGTTGAAAAATTGTCTGCACATGGTTGTAGTGACAGTAAGTGTATTGCTATCACTCTGGGCACACTTTCCCTTATCTTGATTCACATTGGCATACTACTTTACCATCCTGAACACCTGAAGCTTCTGGTCCATTCATTGCAGAATATTGGCAAACATGTTGCTTTTCAGCTTCTTTCTGAGTTATATAAACCTGATACCTAACTTCTCTTGATTTTGTTCTCTGTTGCCTAGTTTCTTTCTGTCTTCCTGAGCCTTTCTTTGAACATAAAAAGCTCCCATGCTGGTGCTATGTGGAGGGCACCCATACCAGTCCCATGTGGAGGGCACTCATGCTGGTGTCATGTATAAAGCACCGTGATGGTGCCACATAATAGCACTTGTGTTGGTGCCACCTGAAAAGCATCCAGTACACTCTGTAAAGTGGTTGGCATTAGGAAGAGCATCAAGCCATAGAAACCATGCTTTTCTTTGAACTTTTATACCTTTATCTACAGGATTGTTCCACCACCATGTCACCTTTCATCTTGCTCCTACTCTGCCCCAACTACACATCTTGTTAATGATCTGCTGCTGGTTGTCTCAAAGAAACGCCGAATTGCCCTCTATGTTTAGGGCCTTACAGCCTCCCAATTATCATCATAAATCATTTAGAATCTCTCTGAATTTATGTTTAGTAGATTCAGCAAAGAAATAAAAGCAGACTTCAAAGCAAGCAATAATGCCTGTAGCCTTACCCAAATTGAATGGAAAGTTGCATCATTCTTCTTTTATCTTTGTACTGGTTTTAGCCACTGGGCTGCGGCCAAGCTGGGGGTACCACCGTGAAGGGTTCAGTTGAACAATAGGCCCCAGCACTTATTTTCCTAAATCTGGTATTTATTCTATCAATCTCTTTTCTTTCAACAGCAAACACTTCCCAATCAATTCATATACATCTAGAAAAGTCTTCTATCTCATTTCCTCTTACAAAATTTGATGATGATCTCTTCTGGTGATCTCAGATCTGTAATGTGACAAAAACTATATCCCAAATGCTAGTTTTCCTCTTATGATCCCCTCTCTCCTGAAATACTTCAGCCCTAAATAGCTACTGGCTCTCAACAAAATGTGAACCACAGCATAGTATGGTTTTACTATGAGAAATGGTGCTGCTGCCACATAAAATAACCTAAACGACATCCACAAGGACTCTCCCATGTAAATAAACCAGGGATGTAAACAAACCAGCACTTGTTGAGCAGTGGTGTCGGGCAGCAGAGCTACACACACATGCATACATACATATATAAATGCACACATGCATACGATGGGTTTCCATACAGTTTCTGTGTACCAAATTAACTCACAAGACATTGGCATTGATTGATCTGGGGCTATAGTAGAAGACACCCAGTGGAACTGAAATCGAAATAGTTTTTTTTTTTTTGTGTGTGTGTTTTGGCTGTCAACTACTTTAATGGTTGTTTCAACATGTCTAACCTGCCCTCAATGTCCTGTTGAAAATCCAAATTAAATCATCTGACACTTAACTCAGTTTAAGCATTTATTATGATTCTCTTACCATTTTCATGACTCAGTCCATCACTTTACAGTTACCCACCTCCATTGCATCTTGTTTACCCTTGCAATTGTTTATGGTTATATTGCTACTCTAGTCATTGAAGGTACCACCTTTTTGTACAATCTAATTTACTCAGTAACAAACTACTATAGTGCTTACATATCCTGGTGTTGTCATTCGTATCTCGGTCGTTAATGTCTCGGGATGACCTGTAAGTTTCTATTTTATTTCCTTGTTAACCAGTCTGCTATTAATCCTTACAACTGACAATTATATCAGCTTTAGTAGCAGTAGTTTCAGGTGAAATAAACATCAGAGGTATTTTGCCCCATACACAATCAGCAGGAGCTACTCAGAGGGTTTTTCAAGCTTTTCTGAATCCATTGCAATGCTGGAAACCTTTCTTTATCATCAGCAGGTATCTCAGTCTCATAAGTGTTTTGCCCCTTAGCCTGTGTGCTTCACCTGACTAGGGTTGCAAGGCCTGAGCTAATCTTCACCTATGGAAAGGTTCCACTTACAGTCTCTCATCAACCATAGCCATCTTGAACTAATTTTACCTGCCATGCCTATTTCCTTGATGGCTCTCTTCAGTTGTCTGGGTTTCAGCCCCGTCTTATGCAGGATGCTTCTTTCCAATCTGTTGTTGTTGATCCACTTCATGCTGTCTTGTTCCATCTCTCAAGAATGTATATCTGGCCATGTAGGTATGTGGGTGTGTAATGAAAAAGTTATGTGGTATCTGTATTGTGTGTGGTTTTTATGAAGAGAACAAAGTTCTGAATGGGTGTTTTGGTTCATGCTGCTGTCTGCTACCCTTTTTTTCTGGAAAGAAGGCTCTCAGGGGGCTTTTACTATCACTTGAAAGAAACCCTTCTACCCTACACCAATACTTTGATTGACACCCCCTCCCACTCTCCCTCCACTTCTTCATTGGGTACTGTTCCAAGATAGCCTTCTGATCTCCAGGGGTCATCAGGATCTGGGTGTCCCCCACCTAACCCCATCAGACTGCCACTTAACCACATATTATTGTAAGTCACCTGTTTAGTGTTTCGTTGTTTGTGAGATATGTACATAGTGTGTATGTATTTCTTTTAAGATCTCCAAAGAACTACAATGTGACAGTTCCATCAAGTGGGGTCCTATCACTGAATCACATGGGTTCCTACAGCTGAGTTCATTCTGTCAGAACCCTTTGTACCATGGCTACATGGCCTTCTGCATATGGTTAACTTTACACTTTACCATTGTACCAAAAATAGAACTAATCTCTGATATGTTCTTTAACTTTTTTCTTCTCTAAAGACCCTAGACTTTACTTACTCTCAATGCAAACTCATTCTCTTTTTTCTGACATAAATCTCTCAACTCCTCTCTTAATTATTTGTACTTGTGGTGACATTCACCCAAGGTGGGTCACGCTGGCTCTGACCAACAAGTTCACCATGTCCCTTACAGATGCTGACTACATACAACAGTTGGCCACAGTCGAGGCTGTAATGGATACCCACTCCCAGTTCCATTGCCAAAAACCATAGACGCAAGGACCTAATTGTTCTTTCATGTCTGCCTTTACTAACGCCAGTCACATCTTCAGTTGTTCTCCACCTCATTTGTGCCTGCCTGGGTGGGGAGCCAGGTTGTCCACCCTGCAAGTGAATTCCCAAAGTGACTGGCAGACAGTATGGCCAATCCACCTTAGATGTCTTGTGAGTGGACCTTCATGCTGAAAGTTGATGCAGCAGTGTTGTCATATCCAGGATCTGAAATGAATGCTACACCTCAGCTCTATAATTTAGAAGCCAAACTCTTCTCTGCAAATCCATGTTTGATTTTCCGGGTTGCAAGCTCTACTCAAACTTCACTCCTAAATGTAGTGTCTGTCCATATATGGATTGCACTCTCCATCTCACTCCCTTTGCTCATCTGAGTTTCAGCAACAGATTCCAGTTATTCTGGCTCAAAGCCTTTCTCTCCAATTCCCTTTTGCTGCTTTCCTAACTTTACAAATCCCTTGCAATTCATCATCATCATCATCATTTTTGAAGCTGGCATTGGTTGGTTGGTTTTGACAGGAGCTGCACCAGGTTCTATTGTCTGTTTTGAATGGTTTCTATAGATGGATGCCCTTCCTGACATTAATCACTTTACAAAGAGCACTGGGTACTTTTTTTGTGACTCTAGCACCGACAGGGTCACCAAGTACCTTAATGATAAAACCCTTCAACTGGGTGGGGAGGAGTAGTATTGAGAGTGTGTGGCTTTGTGCCAGTTGAGAAATTTAAGGTATAAAGGGGACAAAAGTCTGCTTATTCTTTAATAATATCTCCTGCATCGATGACATATCTCATTTTACCTTTCTCCCAAATTATAGACTTTGGTGATTCCAACACTCCTCTCTTGCCCAGTGGTCCCCACACTCATTCCATATCAATGCTTCCAGTGCAGAAGCTGAATCCTTAGTAATTTTCATCTTCCTCATTCAACTTGTTTCATCTGTTCCTCACATCTTAGTCTGACCTACAGGCGCTCCTAACACCTTTCGTACTAAACATTACTGACTTGGTATCTTTTGTGTCATCTGAGCCTAATCCTTATCACACCTAACAACACACAACCATGTACTACATAGCACCTCGCCACCCCTTTGATCTCTAGAGCTCTAAGGCAGCGAGCTGGCAGAAATGTCAGCACTCCGGGCGAAATGCGTAGCCATATTTCGTCTCCCGTTACGTTTGGAGTTCAAATTCCGCCGAGGTCAACTTTGCCTTTCATCCTTTCAGGGTCGATAAATTAAGTACCAGTTACGCACAGGGTTCGATGTAATCGACTTAATCCATTTGTCTGTCCTTGTTTGACCCCTCTGTGTTTAGCTCCATGTGGGTAGTAACGAAATAGGTATTTCGTCTGCCGTTACGTTCTGAGTTCAAATTCCGCCAAGGTCAACTTTGCCTTTCATCCTTTTGGGGTCGATAAATTAAGTACCAGTTACGCACTGGGGTTGATGTAATCGACTTAATCCCTTTGCCTGTCCTTGTTTGTCCCCTCTATGTTAAGCCCCCCCCCCTGTAGGCAATAAAGAAATAGATCTCTAGAGCTATTCAAGTCAACTAACTGGTTGGAAGTCTATCTGTGTTATGGTCATTATCCTGGTAGCATACATGCTTTGTTCCTGACCCATCAGAAATTGAGGTATGTGACCATTTTGCTTCCACCTGATTCAACACTGATTTAATTGGGACGCGACATTTTAATGCTTTTCTTGTTCTCTCTCTCTCTCACTGTTTATATGTGTGTGTGTGTGCATCTAGTTATGTTTCTATATATGTGTAATCTCTCTCTCTCTCTCTCTCCCTCTATCAACTTGTATAAATTTCTCCATGTGACCACATGTGTACGCATGTGTGTGTGTGTGTGTGTGTAATTTCCTCCTGTGCCAAGAAATATTGTTGCCTAAACAGGTTCAGTGTCCTGTCCGCAGTGCCAAATTGTCAGCAACCAATCAACTACACCTGCTTGTCTCCTGCAGAAACAGCTTGGCAGGTGACTGATACTAACCTTGTAGTCATATCTTTCTACATCCCTCACACAACAAAAGCTCAATGCCCCAAGTTCTCCAAGTAGCTCACTCAAAGTTGTGTTGCAACTGTTAAGGTAAAAAAGGAACAAAGCCTACAATGCTTGTGGTATTTACCCAGCAATGCAATTCCTGCAAAACACCTTCTGAACTGCAAAAGATGACCTTAACCTATTCCACATCACAAACTGCAGCAGATCCTTTACCAACTTTGCAGAATTCCCTTTTCCTCCAGTTCTCAACATTGAAGATTCTGTCAGGAATACTCCTCTCCCATCATGGAAGACGGCTCTATCTTCACTGCTTGGTTTGCATCCAATTACACATAAAGCACTATTGGAAAATCTCTCCTAAATTTATCCCGTTCTACCGCACCAGGTTCCCTAAGTGCAAAAGTACTTTCTGTTGTTTCAAACCAGCAAGGCCACTGGCCCTGATATAGTCCCTTTGTTGGCTCTCAGACATTTCGCCTCAGAGCTTACCTTTGTTCTCACCAAACTCTTCAATTTCAGACTCTCTACAAGAATATATCATGATTTTTGGAAATTCCCTCTGGTTCATTTCCACTACCCTCTGTTCCATTTCCAAGAAAGACAACCTCTCTGATCCTGCCAACTGTCATCATCCTTGTTGCACTTTTTCTCAATATCTCTGAGGTAATGGAGAATGCCATTAGCAATGATGTTCTCCAACATGTTGAGTCTCCCTCTCTCTTTCTTTCTCTGCGTCTTTAATGACTATTAGTATAGCTTCAGTAGAGCTAAATCCACTGGAGACCTACACTTCTATGTCCCCTACTGGTGGGCTCTCATTGTAGACAAATTCAGTGAAAACAATAGTCTTCCTTGACATTAAAACTTTCAATCATCTATGCCTTCAAATCCCCTATTAAAACTTTTGGCTCCATTTGTCTTTTATCTCCTATCAAATTGCACAATCACAGCAAATCTTGATGGTTCTCCTTCTGTCTCATACTTTTTTAATTCAGGTGTACCCCTAGGTTTGGTTTAGTACCTCTCCCCTCTTTGCACATATGCACATGACCTGCTTAGTATCATGTCTGATAATTCTCAATTTTACACAGTTGATATAACCCTTCATCCTTCCCTCTTCTCCCTCACCTAGCTGCCCATCCACTTGCAACAAAGACACATCATGTCAAACTTATGCTGATTATATAAAACGGAGAACTGGAAAGCATTCTCCAGTAGAGCTTCGTCAATCTTGTTGCTTTCAACAGTGAAAATCAAATATGTGAATATGTATATGGTTAATATCAGGAAAACATTATCATACTCAACTAGAGCCCTAATGGTCACTCCAAATATTACACCTCACTGACCCTTCTCTTCAAGATCAGAAATTACTTCATCCCCCAACAATTACTGACATTCTACAAAAGTCAGGTGAAGCCCTTAATGAAATATTGCTCCCACAACCGACATGGTGTTTACACTGCACTATACTGCTGCTCTTCATCATCATTGTCGCTGTTTAATGTCTGCTTTCCATGCTGGCACGGGTTGGACAGTTTGACTGAGGGATGGCAAGCCAGCAAGCTGCACCAGGCTCCAATCTGATCTGGCAATGTTTCTACAGCTGGATGCCCTTCATAACGCCAACCACTCCAAGATTGTAGTAGGTGCTTTTACGTGTCACTGGCACAAGGGCCAGTCAGCCGGTACTGGCATTGGTCACGCTTGTATAGTGCTTTTTATGTGCCACCGGGATGGGAGCCAGTCAGGTGGCACTGGCAATGACCATGTTCGAATGGTGCTTTTTATCACCTTATCCTTCCTCAACCATTTCCCTAACCTCATATTGATATTCACTCCTGTTCTCATTGAAGGTGAAAAGAAAGGTCTATAGGAGTTATGTGAGAGCTGCAATGATGTATAGGAGTGAGACATGGTGTTTGAGGGAGAGAGAGATGGCATGAGGCTGTTTGATAAGAGGAGGCACCTTCTCTTATTTCCCGCATTGTATCCAACCTCAAAGTCCTTTCTCTAACAATATTCCTCATCCTTTGTCCTCAGAACATTGGACAACTGGAATCTCCTCTCTGCTTGGGACTTTATTGCAAGTGTCAACTTGTAACAATCTAAATGGAACATGTTGACACCAGCCTCACTGTCTTAGCTGGCCTATGGTGGCCTTAAGCACTGTCTATTCTCTCAAGCCCAGTGAGCAAACACATACACGCACTCTCTCTCTCTCTCTCTCTCTCTCTCTCTTTGCAGAGGGGTTGCTGTTAGGAAAGGCATTCAGCTGTAAAAACTCTGCCAAAACAGACACAGTAGCCTGGGCTAGTCTTTTACCTAGCCGGCTCCTGTCAAACTGTCCAACCCATGCCAGCGTAGATGGTGGATATTAAACGATGATGATGATGACACATACACACATGTATATATATATATATCTGCATGTGTATGTATATAGGTGCAGGCATGGTTGTATGGTTAAGAAGTTTGCTTCCTGACCACATGGTTTAAGGTTCAGTCCCACTGTGTGGAACTTGTGGCAAATGTTTTTATACAATAGCCTTCAGCTGACCAAAGCCTTAGGAGGACTTGTTAGATGGAAACTGAATGAAACCTCTCATATATGTGTATGTGTCTCTATCACTTGATGTTGCATGATAGTTGTAAATGAGCATCACTGTTGCATAAGTGGTATCCTTTGCTTCCAATCTTCCTGGAAGCATGTCCAGCCATGGGGATATATTACTTTACTTGGAAACAGGTGAGGATCGGCAACACGTGGGCATTTAGCCAGGGAAAAGCTGCATCAACAAGTTTCGCCTAACCCATAAGAGCATGGAAAAGTGGGCGTTAAAATGCTACTGCTGCTGATAGTTTGTCATTGCCATCATCATTTAACACCCATCTTACATGCTGGTATGGGTTGGGTTGTTTCATGAGTGAAGATCAGTACCTTTTGTCACACATGATACAAGTGTGTTAAGTAAGGAAAAGTAGAAGAGAATTGCTTGGACCACTTGGTGGCTCTGCTTTAACCCTTTCATTACCATATTTCTGTTGAGATGCTCTGTGTTTCTTTCAATTGATTTTAAATATAACAAAGAATTTAGTAAAATAATTTAGTTATCATTAAGTTAGTGTTAGGAACATAAATTGTGACTAAGCTTTGGTGGAAGATTTTCATTCAAAACTTATGAAAAGAAGATAGTTGAACTACAGAGCTAGAGGCGGTTTCAACCAGGTTGGTATCAAAAAGGTTAAGGTTGAATTTGCCAGCTTTTATAACCTTTAGTGACAGTTTCTAGAACCTTCAAGCTGTTTGGCAGGAAAAATTGCACACTTTCTTTGAAGTTCACTACACCACCCTTAACAAGTTGACTAATGCAGATAGATTAGTTGAACCATATTTGTGTAGGTGTTAATGCTTTTTATGGATGTATAATTGGTCAGGATCCTGAACTGGGAAAGTCTGAAAGTGATTGTTCAAAATTCAGTAGAAGCCCTGCTACCGGGGCAATCTCTCTGACCCTACCAACTAACACCATCCAATCACCCAAACTTCTGACATCTCAGAGTTACTAATAATAACAGGCTTCTTAATCTCCAATCTGTCTCTTTCCTTAGTGGTGACATTCATGGTTTCTATAGAGCTAGATACACCAGAGACTCATTCTCTGTTACACTACATTTACATCACCATCATCATCATCATCATCTTCATCATCATTATCTCCTGGACATTACTATCTCACGTCAAAGGCCTTGTATGGTGGTTACCTGGTTTCCAGTGTGTATAAATGATTGAGGTCAACATTCCCCCTGAGTAGGATGTCAGCCCATTGTTGGGTTATTTGTTCACACCTGAGTGGACTTGATCAATGTAAAATGAAGTGTTTTGCTCAAGACCACAACTCACCGCCTGGTCCATGAATCAAAACCACAACCTTGTGATCATGGGTGCAATACCCTAACCACCAAGTCATGTGCCTTCACCTTCAATTATGGTTTGCATGAAAACCTCCTGGCTAAACTGCTAGTCTGTGAATTTCATCTGTCTCCCATCCATTGGATTAGGAGTTCCCTTTCAGATGAATTCATTGCAGTATTTGCTGATGAGGCTTTCTTTGACTCAAACTATAAATTCTGATGTAACTACTGTTTTGTTACGAAGGAGGTATAAACCACACTAGTGCAGTGCTCCACAACCAGTATGCTGTGGCACACTGGTGTGCCATGAGACGATGCTAGGTGTGTCACAATGTAACCTGAATACAATTTTTTCCTCTGTACTTTTAGTTATATTTTTGTGCCTCCAAATTTTGAAAAGAATATAAGTGTAATGAGGGAAATCTGCTTCAGGTGACTCTTTAGGGTTTGCTATATATGCTAGTGTAGGGGTCAGTGAACAGCAAGCTCAAGGTCTGCCCTGGACAGCACACTATTTAGCTATGCCACTGCACATCGGTAGTTTAGTTATGTCTCCTGCACTTTCCCCGCTCTACGTTAATGACTGAGTCTTTGTAACAACACACGCCACTCATACATAGACATTGGACCCTTCACTCAGCTTTAACTGTACTTGTGCCTGTGTTCTTCTGGGCATGGTTGAGCCGGCTCCAACCAGTCAACCACATCATCATGATTAGGTGCAGGTGTGACTAAGCTTAAGCATAGATGTGTGGTTGCTTCCCAACCATGCTGTTTTGAGTTCAGTCCCACTGCATGGCACTTTGAGCAAGTGTCTTCTACTATATAGCCTCAGGCTGCCCAAAGCTGTGTGAGTGGATTTGGTCAGTGGTAACTGAAAGAAGCCTGTTGTGTGTGTGTGTGTGTGTGAATGGTGGGGGGGGCAGGTTTAGCCCCACTGCATGGAACCTTGATTAAGGGTCTTCTGCTACAGCCCTGAGTTGGCTAAGGCCTTGTGAGTGTATTTTGAAGGCAGAAATTGAAAGAAGCCTGTTGTGTGTGTGTATGTTGCCCCTATCTTATGATGTGTCCTCCTTCCTGAGCCACTGCCTCCTCTCTCACTTTACACCTCCACACTGATATTTCCCCACAACTGCACTTCCACCCTTGTACTTCATTCAATTCGTTTATCTTGACCCCCATCTCTAATCATCTGTTACTTTTCCCTCAATTTCTTACGAAACTACCCATCTCCTGTGATCACCTGACCGTATCCTGTCTTATGCTCACCTTCTCATACATTGAAGATTTGCTTTAACACACCATCACTGACATTTTCTTTATCTTCATCTTCTTCTTAATTGTTTCTACTCACCCTTATGTAATATAGCGCACCCCTATATCTCCCCTATAGCAAGACACCTGTGCTCGTCCCCCTGTCATACTTTAGTCTCTCAGCACCAAGCATAAAGCGCCCCTCTCTCTTAGTAATGGGGGTTTTTTGCTTTCCTGTTCTTTTCTGTCTTGCAGGCCACTTGGCATGCTCAGTTGTGGCTTGAAAAATGCATCCAGTCCATACTGCAAGGCAGTTGGTGTTAGTAAAGGTATCCAGCCATAGAAAACATTCCACAACTGACTCTGGAGTTGAGCACAGCCCTGTGACTTGCCAGATCCTGTCAAACCATCCAACCCATGCCAGCATGGAAAATGGGAAGTAAGTGATGATGATGATGATATATAGTTGAAATAAACACTGGAGATACTTTACCCTTGACAGAAACTGCAGGATCTGCCCAGAGGTTTTGTAAGCTCTTCTAAATCCATTGCAATGCTGGAAACTCTTCCATATCATCAGCAGATATCTAAGGGTCACTAACGTTTCACTCCTTAGCCTGTATACTTATGAACACACACACACATACATACATGTGTGTGCGTGTGTGTGTGTGTGTTACTATCTCCTTGCCATGACCTTAAGGGAGAGTTGTAAACAAGTGTCACTGTCATGCTACTAGCATCCATTTCCAACCTCCGGAGACATGTCTGGTCATGGGTAAAATACTACTTTGCTTGGAAACTGGTGAGGGTTGGTAACAAGAAGGGCATCCAGATGTAGAAAATTCTGGGTTGTATTCTGTCTGACCTATGCAATCATGGTAAAGTAGATATTGAAACAATGATGATGATAATGAAATCATCCACACCCAGTGATCTGATGTCCGATGCAAAAATTATCAACCAGTTGCAATTCCAAAGGTAGACACCATGTGTGCGTGAAGACCAGATATTTAATCAAGATCTGTTTTAACCATATTAATTCATATTTTTCCAACTGTCCACTTTGCCATTTACACAATCCCAGGACGGTCTCCTGTGCAACTGCATTACAGAAGAGTTAGACCCTTGGACAGTAGAGTATCTGATGAAACAAAAAGAAATGCCTTTTGAGTAGGAATTGTTGAAGGAAATAGGTTTGGCAATAACAACAAACTTTGGGGTTTAACACAAAATCCAAAGTACAAGCATGAAGTCATCATCATCATCATCAACTACTGGACATTACTATATAAAGTCCTAGGACTCATAGGTCTGGTTACTTGGTTTCCTTGTTATGTATATTTCTTTATTGCCCACAGGAGTGGGGGGTGGACCATAGAGGGGACAAACAAGGACAGACAGGGATTAAGTTGATTACATCAACTCCTGTGCATAACTGGTACTTCTTTAATCGACATCGAAAGGGTGAAAGGTAAAGTCAACCTTGGCGGAATTTGAACTCAGAATGTATAGACGGACGAAATACTGCAAAGCATTTTGTCCAACGTGTTAACGATGCTGCCAGCTTGCCGCCCTCATGTTATACAAGCGACTGAAGTCATAACATTCTCCACTAAATGAGACACCAGGCCATCACAGGAATGGTCATTTACAGCCGAATGGATTGGAGCAATGTAAAATGAAGTGTTTTGCTCTAGGACACAACCTGCCACCTGGTCCAGGAATTAAAAACACGACCACTTGGAGGGGTTGGCGTTAGGAAAGGCATCCAGCCATAGAAACCATGCCAAATCAGACTGGAGTTTGGTGCAGCCTTCTAGCTTGCCAGCCCTGGTCAAGCTGTCCAACCCATGCCAGTATGGACAACGGATGTTAAATGGTGATGATGATGATCTTGTGATTGCTGAGTGCTGGTCCACAAAGATTCAGCAAGGGCAGAAGCAATCAAATACTTCCCAACTTGTGTAAGTTCCCCATTATCATGTTACTGTTGACTGTGTTTCACAAGTGTCTGGCAAGATGATGGGAATGAGTGCTTGGCAGGTGCAAATTATTGTGGCGCCATGGATCTGTGATGAAGACTAAAGCTGCCTTTTTGGTCTTCAACTTTCCTCAAACAGGTATCATCCATGTGCAACTTCAATACCTCACACCAGACTTGCCCTGGATACACAGCTAAAACCCTTACAGTGGTTCTCAACCGGGGTCAGTATGGACCCTAAAGGTCCATATAAGACTTTTGGAGGTCCATGCAACAAAATAATAAATTGAGGGTCCACACCAGTATTTTAAGGTCCCCTGAAAAAATTTGCTTTAGATGTATGTATTGCAAGAAAACAGCTAGGTTTCTTTAACATTTTATATAGTTCAATTGCTTATTTAGTTGAACAAGTTAATGTTTGAAAAAAGAGAAATTTTGAAAGACATTTCTATAAAACTAGTTTTCAAACATCGAATGGCTATGGGGTGGGTCCACCTGAATAAAATAGTAACCAAAGGGGTCCATGGATAAAAAAAATGGTTGAAAGCCCATGCCTTAAACCCCTCAAAGTTGATGCAAATGTGAATCCTTGCAATCTCTAATGACCTTACTTGGTGACCTCCTCACTCATCTAATATTGCCAAAATTAACATTCCCTTTTTAACAACAGGAAATACTGCAGCCATGATTAATTACTGACTATCTATAAGGTTTACATTGCAGCACTGTTTATAATATGGAATGGTGGTACTGCTACACATAATCATTTTGTACACTGCATAGGTGCAGTTACAGCTGTGTGGTTAAGAAGCTTGCTTCCCAACCATGTGATCTCAGGTTCAATTGCATTGTGCAGCACTTTAGGCAGGTGTCTTCTACTATAGCCCCAGACTGACCAAAGCCTTGACAGTGGATTTAGTAGATGAAAACTGAAATCATGTATGTGTGTGTGAGTACCCTTGTTTTGGGTATAATTGGTGTTTGTTTCTAGTCTTCCATGAAAAACATATCTGGCCAATGGAAAATATTACTTTGCTTGGGTAACAGGTGAGAGTTGGCGACAGGAAGGGCATCCAGCCCTAGAAAATCTACCTCAACAAACCCTGTTTGTTATATGCAAGCATGGAAAGGTCTATCATTAAATAATGACGACAACAGTGATGACCCTATAGAATGCTACTAAAGTGATCAACAAATAATTCACTCATCAACATGGTTTCTTCCTTTTCCCACTTCTAATGCTCCTCCAATGGCTTCTACTTCTGTAAACCATCCATGAAACTACTCACAACTTGGCCTCTGTAACATCCCCTTCTGCACCTCTGTCTATCACACACTTCTCAAATAACACTTCCTCCACTTTTTATTTTTCTACTTGTTTCAGTCATTTTGACTGTGGCCATGCTAGAGCACCGTCTGTTTAGTTGAACAAATCAACCTTTTGAATTTATTCTTTGTAAGCCTGGTACTTATTCTATCAGACCTTTTTGCCGAACTGCTAAGTTACGGGGACATAAACACACCAACATTGGTTGTCAAGCGATGGTTGGGGGACAAACACAGGTATACACAAATACATATATACGACAGGTTTCTTTCAGTTTCCATCTGCAAAATCAACTCACAATGCTTTGGTCAGCCCAAGGCTATAGTAGAAGACACTTGCTCATGGTGCCACGCAATGGGACTGAACCCGGAACCATGCGGTTAGGAAACAAGCTTCTTATCACACAGTCACACCTGCACCTGTACACTTTCTCTTTGGATTTCTTAGGGTTAGTGTATTCAGCTCTTGATTGTAAGGTTGTGAGTTCAATTCCTGATGGCGCATTCGGTCCATGAGCATGATACCTTATTTCACATTGCTCCGCTCCACTCAGCTGGCAAAAATGAATAGTACCTGTAATTCAAAAGGGCCAACCTTGTCACATTTTGTGTCATACTGAATCTCCTTGAGAACAACTTTAAGGCTACATGTGTCTGTGGGGTGCTCATCCACTTGCACATTAATTTCATGAGCAGGCTCTCCTATTGATCAAATCAATTGGAACCAACAAAGTGCCAATATATTTATATGGTAAGAACATTGTTCTCATAGATCTCCATGGGTTTTATTCTCTCTTTCTTCAAATTTGGTCAATGCTTTCATACACACCAGAGTACTCCTACTGATTTTTGTCTAATATCACCATTTAGGGCTCCAATTTGTGATTGATATTCCTTCTATAAGAACCTTACTGATCTGCTCTCTTTTGGTGTACACAGAAAGAGGATAAGGGCACCTGTCACATAGGGTTTTATCACTCTTCATAGCCACCTCGATTATGTCAAGCACCCTTTTCTCCACTAAGTCCCTACCTGCAACAGTGGTATTACAGCTGTGATTTGCTCCAGTTGATGGATGTTGGGATGAGTAGGGAAATAGGAAGAGAGACAAGTTAGTAGACGCAAACAAAGATAGCTTGGTGGACACAGACGGACAGGTTCATCATCATCATAATCATCATTGTCATCAAACATCTGTTTACCATGCTGGCATGGGTTGGACAGCTCAACAGGAAGTGGCAAGCCAGAAGACTGTACCAAGCCCTGCTTTCTGCTTTGGCATGGTTTCTATGGATGGATGCCATTCATAATGTCCAGTACAGTTTAAAGAGTATACTGGGTGCTTTTTACACAGCACCAGCAGCACTGAGATCACCAAGTAACTTGCAGCAGGACAAAACTCCTCAACTGAGGATGGGGGAGTAGTATTGAGGGATAGAAACAAGGGAGTCTTGCATTAGAGGGGAAAACATGGTTAGTTCATGTGAGGAGAGAGAGGGGGGGGCGAAGATGTGATGGAGATAGGGGTAGGGGTGAGTGGACCAAAGGGGTTGGAGAGGGTGGGCGAGTTCATGAGATTGTGAAGGGAGAGTGGAAGGTAGAGGGTGAGGGAATGTAAGGAGTGAATACAAGCAGAGGGAAGGGGGATATGTTGCAAGGAAAGAGATTCAATGGGTGGGGAACTGGAGGCATTGGGAAGAGAGATAGGTGGGAAGACTAGGTGCAGGAGTGGTGCTTGGACATAAAGGATGTGCCTTTATGGCCTCAGTTTTACATAACTGAACAACTCTTCTGTCATGAAACATGGACCAGTTTAACATAAACAGAGATGGGTTGGTAGACAGATACATGTTTGGTAGAGACAGTGACAGGCATGGTAGACAGAGAGATAGGCCGGTAGGACACACATTGGTTGGTAGACAAAGACAGAGAGGTTGGTAGATACAGTGATAGATTGGTAGACACAGAGATGGGTTTGTAGACACAGAGACAGGCTTGTGGACACAGAAAGGCTTGGTAGACACAGAATGGCTTGGTAGACACAGAAAGGCTTCGTAAACACAGAAATAGGTTGGTAGACATACACAGAGACAGGCTTGTAGACATGCGAAGTGTATAATAGACAGGGACATAAATAGGCAAACAAATGTTGATAGTCTTTTCTTTCCTGAAGCATTAAAACTGCCCAGTGAAGAATATAATATTATTTAATATATCTTAATACCCCCCCCCCCCACACACACATACAGTCTGTTTCTATCTCTGTCTCTCTCTCTGAATTGATTGTAAATTTCATAGTAGAATGGTTTGAGCCCTTACCTTAAATCTAATCAAATGGTCTGATTATACAAGTTGTTGACTTTCTCTTTTACTCTTGTACATTCAGTCTTTCATACTGATCTGTTATAGGAATCAATCAAGAGTTGTGCAAATCAATTTAATATCTAGAAATTCAATAAATACATCCATTTAACTTACACTATCGGTAGGATTTTTTTCTTTTTTGTATTTAATTTTTTTTTTTAAAGAAATTTTCTTTTTTTTTTTCCTCCTCCTCTCTCTTTTTTCTTTTAATTTTAGAGGTAAGATTGGTCCAGACTATTAAATTAAAATGGCCTGTTAAGAAACCTCGTGCAATAATAATGATGATGATGTCTGAGAAATATTCCTTAAGTGATCTTTAGAAACCATTTTTTTTTTCATCTCAGTCATCTTCCTTAAGAAAGAAAAAATAGTTCTGATGGAGAAAAAGAGAAGGGGAGGAAGGAGAAGTGGAGAAGAAAATTGAAATCAATGAAATCTTGACAATCTTTTCAAATAAGGTTTTTGTAAAGGATGAGAATTAAGTTGACTGACTTTGAACTTATTGATTGATTTTGATGATTTCAAAGTTGAAAATGGCAGACTTGTGGAGAGGTTGTGAAACATTGGCCCCCCACCATGTCTCTCTCTCTCTCTCTCTCTCTCTCTCTCTCTCTCTCTCTCTCTCTCTCTCTCTCTCTCTCCATGCACAAGAATTTATCTCTACATAGAAACACAATAGCAAGTTTGACCATTAACAGATTCATTTTAATAAGACTTTTGTTAGTTTTTTGAGGGCATTTTTTGTAGATATTTAAAAAAAATTTTCATTTCTTTATTTTATTTTTTTTTCTTATTTGACTTTCACTTAAATTTGCTACTTTTTCTTCAATAATTTGCTCAATATATGCTACCAACCTATTGAATGTTCAAAAAAAGAAAGAGAAATCAATTTCATATCTACTGAAGAATGTGTGTATGTGGCGGGGAGGAACTAGGTCCCTAACACACATTAATGTGGTTTATTGACATTCCACTTGGAAAGGAAAGTGAGGGTGGAGAGGGAATTCCGACTGACTGGTCTCGTGCCAGTGGCATGTAAAAAGCACCATTCGAGCATGGTTGATGTCAGTGCCACCGGACTGGCTCCTGTGCTGGTGGCACATAAAAAGCACCATTTGAGTGTGGTCGTTGCCAGTGCTGCCTGACTGATCCTGTGTCTGTAGCATGTGAAAGGTACCATTTGAGCATGGTCGATGCCAGTACCACCTGACTGGCTCCCGTGTTGGTGACATGTAAAAAGCACTCACTACACTCTCAGAGTGGTTGGCGTTAGGAAGGGCATCCAGCTATAGAAACTATGCCAGCTCAGATTAGAGCCTGGTGCAGCCTTCTGGCCTGCCAGCCCTTAGTCAAACTGTCAAACCCATGCCAGCATAGAAAGTGGGCATTAAACAATGATGGTGATGATGATGGGTGGCTGTGGAAAACATGATTTGAAAGAATTACCTTACTCTAAGCATGTGCCTGTAGATTGGGGTGCAACAGATGGGAGAGGGCTTGTGCCTTTGGTGGTCAGGGTAACCATGAATCTATGAGATTCCTTGATTGGCTCTTAGTTAGAGCTTCTCTTGTATTAGGAGGGCTGCATCATATCATTATGTATACTTTTATTGCATTTCACCTGCTTTTCCACTTCTTTCTCCTCAAATTTTATGCAAATCCCTACACAAATTGCTGATAGTCTTTGTGATGTCCTCATCATCTATGACCCTGTGGCTAATAAAAGAATGCATCACCACCACCACCATCATCACCATCATCATCATCATCATCATCAAGGTGGTGAGTTGGCAGAGTCATTAGTATGCTTAGTGGCATTTCATACTTCTTTACATTCTGAGTTCAAATTCCACCAATGTCACCTTCACCTTTCATCCTTTCGGGGTCCATAAAATAAATATCATTTGAGCTTTGAGGGTAATGTAACCAACTAGTCTCTCTTGCAAAATTTGAGCCCCTGTGCTCATAACAGAAAGGGAAATCTAACTGACTAGCCCCTCCCCACAAATTTCATGCCTTGTGCCTGTAGTAGAAAGAATTATTATCATCATCATCATAATTATTATTAACCCATTGCTTGCCATTAGCCCCATTTGGGGATCTGCTAAAAACAGTCTCACTGCTGGTTGTTTGTTGTATTTAACCCTTTAGTGTTTAAACCGGCCATATCAGGCCAAAATTGTCTTCTTGTTTTATGCTTAAACCAGCCAGCACTGACCTCTCACACCTATCCTACAAAGCCATTCTAAAAGTAAACAGGGACATCATCAAAATCTCAGAGTTACAAGATGCTGTACTATTAATTTAAAACAATGTGATTAAACAGGCTTTACATTTGACAGAGTAATCTGAATGCTAAAGGGTTAAAGTGAATTGCTTATGTACAATGCATTTGCAGAGGTGTGTTTAACAATATTTAGTAGTTAAAGTTTGTCATTATTTGCTCTGGCTAATTCTAGAGGGCATTTTATGTCATAAATCGCAAATTGTGAACTACAAAAATACTGACTGTTTTGAAAACGTTTTTTCTTTGCTTTGTTTTTGCATTTCCCATCTGTATCATTCATTGAGATTTCATACACATTAGCATTTGATACTATAGTTTCAAAAAAAAAAAAAAGCTAAAATGTTTATTATTGCAGTTGAATAGAAAAAGATAGATATACTTTTTTTTCAGGAAAAATCCCATGCATACCATCAAAGTGACTCTGGGTAAAATATACAGAGCCCAGTATACCCATCATGACTACCCGTCTGATAAGGGTACACCAGGCACGTGCATGACAACCATATGTGCGCGACTTAGTAATCTCATATCAAGATAAACAGTACATGACTTTGCAGTTAGAATTTTCTTCAGATCGAGTAGCCTATCCCACTCAAAAGGTCCCTGAATAAGGGTTGTTCAAGGATGTTGAACATAACACCCATGTTTCCAAAGGTGAATTATCCAAACCCTAAAGAATTCCTCTCAACATATGATGCTCCCCCACTACTTCTGCTTGTGATCAGAGATGCTCACACATGCACATAAATTGGCCATCTTTCAGTTTCTGCCTACAAAATCCTTTCACATAGCTATGGTCAGCACAGGACTATAGTAGAAGACATTTGCTCAAAGTGTCCCACGGTGGGACTGAACCTGGAACCATGTGCTTGGGAAGCAAACTTCTTATCTTGCAGCCCTGTCTGTGCCTATTGTATAATAACATACCAATCATATACTGGGGTTGCTGACCTTGTGTCTGAACAAGGACCCCTTTTCAGTAGGATGGGGGTGGGGTAGCAGAATTCTTAGAGCATCGCCATCATCATCATCATCATCATCATCATCATCATCATATGTCTATCTTCCATGCTATCATGGGTTGGATGGTTTGACAGAAGCTGGCAAGTCAGAGATCTGCACCAGGCTCCAATCATCTGTTTTGGCTTGGTGTACTTTGTCGAGTGTACTAGGTGCTTTAACCCTTTCATTACTGTATTTATTTTGAGATGCTCTGTGTTTCTTTCAATTAATTTAAATATAACAAGGAATTTAGTAAACTTAGTTACCATTAAGCTAGGGTAGCCAGAGGCAGTTTCAGCCGGGTTGGTATCAGAAGGGTTAAATTAATCATTTGTTAACCCTTTTGTTACCATATTTCTGTTGAGATACTGTGTGTTTCTTTCAATTGATTTTAAATATAACAAAGAATTTAGTAAAATGACTTAGTTATCATTCAGCTAGTGTTAGGAACATAAATTGTGATTAAGGCTTGGTGGAAGATTTTAATTCAAAACTTATGAAAACAAGACATTTGTACTCAGAGCCAGAGCTGGTTTCAGCCAGGTTGTTAATTAAAGGGTTAAGTGGCACTGGCACAGGTGCATTTTATGTGGCAGCAGCAAATTGCTTAAGATGACTTATCCTTAATGCTCGAGATTTATCTTTTGGATTACATTATCTGCTGGGTTATTCATTAGAACGGCCTGTTTTTGACAACCAGTTTCTTGGTTTCTTTTCTTCTTATAAAATACTTCTAGCCTTCGTGATTGTTGGGGTCAAAGTTGACAGTGTGTCTGTGAGAAGAATTGGAATTGTGTATCAATTCCTTCATTGCTGTTGACTTCATTAATATAATTATCTCACTCAGAGATTCAAAACTAGTTGTGTTTCTCATCTTTTATCTTTTACGTGTTTCAGTCATTGGATTGCAGCCATGCTGGGGCACCACCTTGAAGGGTTGACTCAAACAAATTGATCCCCTTATCAATTTAATAAGTTTGCTACTTATTCAGTCGGTCTCTTTTAGGGCTGTAAACAAACCAACCACCAGTAGTCATGCAGTGGCAGGGGAGAAACACAAAAATACACACACACATCATCATCATCATCATTTAATGTCTGTTTTCCATGCAGGCATGGGTTGGATGGTTTGACAAGAGCTGACCAGCTGAAGGGCTGTTCAGGTCCATGTCTGTTGTGGCATGGTCTCTACAGCTGGATGCTGTTCCTAATGCCAATCACTTTATAGAGTGTACTGGGTGCTTTTACACAAGCACCAGTATGGGTGCTTTTACATGGCACCAACACCTACAAATCCCCAAGATTAAGGATGCTCAACTGAAGAGGGTTGTTGGGGACAAGCCTGTATTCAAGGACAACCATGCTTTTACTTAGCTTGACATATCTTCTTCAAGCACAGCAAACCGCCAGGAGTCTTGGTTCCCTGTCATTGCCTCTGTGAGTCCCAATGTCTGTAGATCCTTTCTCATCTCTTTGTCTACACAGATGTATATTTGTGAGTAGATGCACGATGCAATGACTAAAAGTAAACAAACTTCATACCAGTTCAAATATGCTTGAGAGATATTTGAAACCTGTAAAAGGCTTTTCAATGTGGTCTTTGATGGACAGGAAAAAGTGTTGCTTTGGCTAAAAGGTGTAAAAACACCATAATCAGCTCAAAGTGCTCTTCATTTGATTGATGGATACATGTCTTGAACTAATTTTGTTCTCAACTGAACCAGACACACAGCAGGCTTCCACTTAGTTCCTGTCTCCCAGATTCTCTCAGAAAGCATTGGTTGGCCCAAGGCTCCAAGGTGCCATGCAGCGGGACTGAACCTGAATCCACATGGTTGCAATGCAAGATTCTTGACTACATAATCATGCCTGTGTTCAAATAATATTAACTATGACATGCCAACAATGGATATTTCTAAATAGTTACTTGATCTCTCTTCACTTGTTCCCAACCTCTAGCAACATCTTCAAAACAGCGCTTATGTATTCTCTATCTTAAATATATAGTGTATCAACAATTGTTGTTGTTGGTTAAGCAAAATTATAATCAAAGATGTTATCATTTGACCATCCAGCTCTTATTCAAGCATAATCACCCCCTCCTTGGTATCAAGTTGTTGTTTTCTCCCCTACATCACCCTGGACGAATGATCAGTGATGTTTCTTGGGGTTATTAGGTGTTCAGACACACTCACCCAGGTGACCCGGCAAAGATTAATCAAGCCCCTGCTTGTGTCCAGTCTGTGCTACCCTTGGTAGCGATGTCCCTTCCAGATCCCAAGATGAACAGGTTTACAATTTTCACTGGCCGACCTCCTATCACGTTCACTTTATGTGATGGTATAAGGACTGCTTGGAGCATTAGGACACAAATATTTTTGATAGGAATCACAGGAGACCATTCAACTTTGAAATAAACCATCAAAGTTTGGAGCAGTTTAACCCTTTTGTTACGGTATTTCTCTTGCACTATATTGCATTTGTTTCAATTAATTTTGAAAATAATTAAGAATTTAGTAAAATATCTTGGCCATTATTAATCTGGTGATTGTAGCATAAATTAACATGGAATTTTAGTGGGACATGTTTTAATTTAGATCACTTTATATAGGAAGTTTGTATCATAGTAACAGAGGTGGTCTTGGGCAGGTTGTCCTTGAAAGGGTTAAAACAATAAACTTTCTATTACTTGCCTGGTTGTCTATCAAATCCAATTATGACCATCTCCCTTTCTTGTGGATCTTCTGCTGATGTACATTCCAGTCCTTGAGGTACAACTTTAGCTGTATACAATACAACTGATAAAGGGCTGTTTCACAAATGTGTCCCTTTTCTTGTTTCTCTTGATGCTGTTAAGTGTTTCTCTTCTCCCCTACTCTCAGCCCTCTTCTAGCAATGAGAGCACCATAGACAGCAGTGGATATTAGTCTTTTTTTTATGAACGGTTGATGTTGCCCTTCTTCAATATGCTTTTCAGTTAGTCTGTAAGCTGCTTCATTTCTTCTCCATCCAAGTACTGAGCATTATGTATCTGGTCATAGAGGATCCTGCTGTGAAGATGGGAGTTAATCACAGTTTCTGCATGTCATTCAGTTAATGTGTTTGTAGAGAAGATTTTTAAATGTTTCTGGCACAGGTGCAGGTGTGGCTGTGTGCTTGAGAAGTTTGCTTCCCAACCACATGGTTTTGGGTTCAGTGCCACTCTGTGGAACTGTGGGAAAATCATCATCATTATCATTGTTTAACGTTGGTCTTCCATGCTGGCATGGGTTGGATGGTTTGACAGGAGCTGACCAGGCAGAAGACTGCGCCAGACTTTTGTATCTGTTTTGGTATGGTTTTTTCACAGCTGGATGCCCTTCCTAACACTAACCACCCTGCAGAATGGACAGTGCTTTTTATGTGGAACCAACACTGGCAACGTCAGTTTTGGCATGGTTTTTACAGCTAGAGGACTTTCCAAATGCCAACCACTTTACAGTGTGGACTGGATGCTTTTTACATGGTACCAGCACTGGCAGGGTCACCAAGTAACTTGCAAGGCAAAGAACCTTTGAGAGGAGAAGTGGGTATTGGAGGCAGTGATCTTGTGTCAGCTGAAAGTCTTCTATTGTAGGCCCAAGCTGTCCAAAGCTTTGTGAGTAGATTAGGTAGGCAGAAACTGAAAATAGCCTCTGTGTGTGTGTGTCTCCCCTTGTGACATCATGTGATTGTTGTAAATGAGTGTCACTGTCATACAGGCAGTGTAATGTATATCTAATATTTTGCGCAAAAATGTTTGGCCAAGGGGAAATATTACCCTACTTGGAAAACAGGTGAGGGTTGGTCACAGGAAGGGCATCGGGCTATAGAAAACCTGCCCCATTAAACTCCATCCAACCCATGCAAGCAGGAGAAAGCGGACGTTAAAACAATGAGGATGATGACTGATATTGATTCAACAAAGGACTTCTGTGTATGGAGCTTTCGCCGGGGAGACTGAAAGAATCTTCTGGATACACAGAATACCATGCAAGCAAATGAAAACAACTACAGTTACAGCTCCTCCCTACTATTATAACAACCACTGCTGCCACCACCACCACCACCACCACCACCACTACTACAACAAGATCCTCTTAAATTTATAGTCCAGAACACCATGACAAAGCCGTCTCCCTGCTTTTCAGTCAAGACATACCTACAAAATCATTGAACACTATTGCAAAACCAGATACCACTTTTAAATGGGGGTGGATTGTCAGAATTCTTAGATCATCATCATCATCAATATCATCACCATCATCATCGTCATCATCATCATTTAACATCTCTTTTCCATATTGGCATGGACTGGACTGTTTGGCAGGAGCTGGAGAGCTGCACAAGGTCCCAATTGTCTGTTTTGACATGGTTTCTATGGTTGAATGCCTTTCCTAATGCCAACCACTTTACAGTGTCTACAGGGTGCTTTTTATGTGGCACCAGTATGGGAGATTCTTATGTGGTACCAGCACAGCTGCTTTTTCACAAAGTTACAAATATTACACCCTGTCTAGACACAAATACAAATCACTAGATCTTCGTATTGTCCTAGTCCCTTGACTAACAACCTAGGGTTACATACTGATGGTTGTAGCAACAATGTAATGCTAAGGCGGTCTTAGATCTTTTTTTTTTTCTACTCTAGGCACAAGGTCCGAAATTTTGGGGGACTGGCAGGAGGGGGGCAGTCGATTAGCTCAACCCCAGTATGCAACTGGTACTCAATTTATCGACCCCTGAAAGGATGATAGGCAAAGTTGACCTCGGCGGAATTTTAACTGCGAACGCAAAGACAGATGAAATACCACTAAGCATTTCGCCTGGCGTGCTAACGATTCTGCCAGCTCGTCGCCTTGAGGCAGTCTTAGATACTGTTCATGGACTGACCTAGTCCTCCAGAAACACACACACACACACACCATGCATTAAAAAAAAAGGTCAAGCTAGTTACTGCTAATGACATTCATTAACAATACAGTCTTAATTTATGCTAGGTTAATCAGCTGTGCTTTATTCTTCCTCACTTCTCTTCCCCTATTTACTTCCATAGCTGTACTGTATTATCTCTAAGTTAATATAAATAACATTATAGGCTCTTATTTATATGTGTGTGTATATGTGTATATATATATAAATATATATATATATATATACACACACACATACGCACATTTACTCATTCATGCTTATTAACCTAATAGAAATGCCTAATGCTAGTTATCTTCATGAAATATTAAAAATCTATTAATGTACATATAAGTGTGTGTGTGTGTGCAAGTTTGTACATGTGCATATATATATATATATGTTATATATATATATATATATATATATATATATATAATATATAATCATCATCATTGTTTAACATCTGTTTTCCATGCTGGCATGGGTTGGGCGGTTCCACTAGGGTCTGGGAAGCCAGGAGGCTGCACCAGGCTCCAGTCTGATATACATCATCATCATCATCATTGTCATCATTTAACGTCCGCTTTCCATGCTAGCTTGAGTTGGACGATTTGACTGAGGACTGGCGAACCAGATGGCTGCACCAGACTCCAATCTGATCTGGCAGAGTTTCTGCAGCTGGATGCCCTTCCTAATGCCAACCACTCCAAGAGTGTAGTGGGTGCTTTTACGTGCCACTGGCACGAGGACCAGTCTGGCGGTACTGGCAACTGCCATGCTCAAACGGTGCTTTTTATGCACAGGAGCCAGTCCAGTGGCACTGGCAACGACCTCGCTCAAATGTTTGTTCACGTGCCACTGGCACAAGTGCCGGTAAGGCGACACTGGTAATGATCACGCTCAAATGGTGCTGTTTACGTGCCACCAGCATGGAAGCCAGAGAGCTGCTCTTGCAGTGATCCTACTTGGATGGAGCTGTTAGCACTCCCCTGGCACAGGTGCCAAGTCCAATGAAGGAAGGTTGGTATGAGTGCCATTCATCGAATTTGGTTTGACTTCGATTTCACTTGCCTCAACAGGTCTTCGCAAGCTGAGTTTTGTGTCCAAAGAAGTAACGGTACGCATAAGTGGCTGGATACACCCCCCCCATACACACACATGCAATCATCATCAGCGTTTAACGTCCGCTTTCCATGCTGGCATGTGTTAGACAGTTTGACTGAGGACTGGCAACCCAGAAGGCTGCACCAGGCTCAAATCTGATCTGGCAAAATTTCTACAGCTGGATACCCTTATATATATCATAATTTTTAATGTTTACTTTTCCATGTCTGCTTGGGTTGGCAGGTGTTTATTGAGGCAGATTTTCTATAACCAGTGTCCTTTCTGTTGCCAACCTTCACCTGTTTCGAAGTAAGACAATATCTCCCCATGACCAGACATGTTCTTGCAGAAGATTGGAAATGAATTATTTTGCTTATATGACAGCGACACTCATTTACAACGACACAGTATCAGTGCATGGAGACACACACACACGACAAGCCTCTTTCAGTTTCCCCCTACAAAATTTACTCTCAAGGCTTTGGTTGGTTCATGGCCACAGTATCAAACAACTTGCCCAAGATGCCATGCAGTGGGAGTGAACCTGAAATCATATGGTTGGGAATCAAACTTCTTAATCACACACACACACACGTCCATACATACATCTGAAAATATTATTGAAAAGAAACCACCATAATTCATATTTTCTGGGAGAGGAATGTCATTTGTGGCAGCACTGTTGTGAATTATTTCACTAACTCATAATTAACAACATATTAAATCTTCATTTATTACTCCACTAGTTTTTTCAAGGAATCAAGCTGTCAATTTTCTCAATGGTTACTCACTACTTAATTCTAAACATCATCTTTCTGGTAGCGCCATACCACAGTATGGTTGCTGTATGTCAACCTTGTATGACCTTGTCTGTCAATCTTTACAGTGTTGCCCAGCCATAGTTTTTGAGTGTTGTTGTTCACCCCAGTTCAATTCTGACTAAACAGGTCTATATTCAAAGGGGTTCCAGACAAAATGGTGTTGAGCCATGTGTATCTGAAGGTACATGGCTTTGTGGTTAATGTGTTACACTCACGATTGTATGGTTGTAGGTTCGATTCCTAGACCAGATGGTGCATTGTGTTTTTGAGCAAAACAGTTCATTTCGCAGTTCAGTTGCAAATGGATAACACTGTCAAAGGCTGGTGCCCTGTTAAGGAGAACTGTTGTGATCTTGGTCACTTATTTGCCATGGAAACTGAATAACCAGCTCTATGAGTCTAGGAATTGAAACGGTGTCCAGGGCTTGATGACCACCTGAATGACAACAATGACAGTCATCTGTTTTGGATTATATTGTTCCTTTTCAAGTACTGTGGAGACACATGGCTTAATGGTTCGGGTGTTGGAATCATGATCATATGTCTGTATGACTCGGGAAGGATCTCTCTTTTCAAGACCTGTATAATTGTAGAGTGATTTGGCTGCTATTTCTAGCAGTTCTGGTGACCCCCAAAGTAATTCCTATAGTTGTTGTACAATCCACATCTTTTATTAATAATGCTAACCTGGAAGAACTGTGAACCACTCCTCTCTCCAGATGCTGAGTTTGTGAACTCCTGCTTCTCCTTTTCAGTTAACATCCATTTTCCATGCCAGAATGGGTTGGACAGTTCAACTGGAATCAGTAAACCAGAGGACTGCATTGAGCTCCAATGTCGGTTTGTTGTGGTTTCTATGGCTCGATGCTCTTCCTAACACCAACCCTTTTACAGAGTGTATCGGGCGCTTTTCTTGTGGAATTCAGTTATTACAACTTTGAATATAATCCCTTCTTTTTTCACTCATTATGTCATTCTTAGCCCTGTTTATTACTGCAATCTGAGCCGAAGGTCCCTTACTGAGATTCCTGTATGTTGATTGCATATGGACTTGATCTCCATTCTGGAGATATCAAGATCTTCCTATCTTTCCTGTTTCAGTCTCAGTGGCCCTGAAAAAAACCACAGGCACTGCTTCTTTCTGTTCCAACCCATAAATAAATAAAGAGAAAAGAGAAGGTGCAGGCATGGCTGTGTGGCTAAGAAGCTTGCTTTGCAACTCAGTGGTTCCGAGTTCAATCCTATTGCATGGCACCTTAGGCAAATGTTCTCAACTGTAGCCACAGACCAACCAATGCCTCGTGAGTGAATTTGGTAGATGGATTTTGTGTGGAAACCCATCATGTGTGTGTGTGTGTATCTATGTTTGTTTTTATGTTTGTCACCACCATTTATGTTCCCATAACCTAGCAGTTCAGCAAAAGAGACCGATAGAATAAGTACCAGGCATAAGATATAAGTACTGGAGTTAATTTGTTCAACTAAATCTCTCAACCAGGGTCCTTAACCCCTTTAGGGATCAATATGATATTTTTGTTGTTAAAATTTATCTGCAATAAACTGGTTTATACTTCTAAACTGCATAGCATAATTATACAGTAGGATTTTTTTAAACACTGAGTGGCTATGAGAGATAGTAGAAGAAAATAAGAATGAAAGGGGTCCACAGGGTAAAAAATGATCGAGAACCCCTGAGCTAAACCGTCCAGAACAATGCTCCAGCGTGGCCACAGTCCAATGACTGAGACAAGTAAAAGGTAGAAGCTATAATGCTGTGAGTAAGTAGAGTGTTTTTAAAACATGTTTGATGGGGTTAGCTTTAGTAAATGAATGATGTAAACATGCTAATTCTTTTGTTCAGAGTTGTTTTATAGACTCAGCTCAGCTTTTTAGTTGTTAAATCCACACCACTGCCAGTCTTAGAGGGAGTTAAAGAATTTATTTGTTTGGTAACATATATTCAGTTAGAAAGCAAGCTGGGTTAGGGAGTGATGTGACTTGATGATGGGCTCTCACAGCAAACAAGTCTGTCATGGTTGAGTGCTTAACAGTAGGCAGGGCATCCTGTTGTAAAAGTAATCAGTCCAACCCCAGATAAATCTTCAAAATTTGCTAAAATGCTAGACATTTTAAATCCATTATTTCATAACGAGGAGGAAATGCAGGTAAAATAATTTAAAAAAACAAAAACAAAAACGGGTTGCTTGCTGTTTGTGTAACAAAAGAATTAAATTATGTACAGGAAAGTGTCTACTTTTACTGTGAAGAATTGTGGTGTAACTCCCCAAATTAAATGAAAGGAACATATTATTGGGTTAACCTTCTTTACTGCAGAAATCAGATACATCCATTTGGAAATTTCATTACCCTTAACTGCACAAAACAGTTTAATATACCAGTCTTTCTTTTGTTGAGGAACATCAAGTTTAAATCTAATAGCAGCCAAATCAGAAATTCTACCCTATGGTCTTAAAAAAGAGGGATACTATGGACAATGTAATCTTAAGTATTTGAAACATGGAATGGTCATATGTAGAACAAGTCTAATTCAGTGGTTCCCAACTTTTGTGATGCCTTGCACCCCTAAAATCTTTTAATATGTTCTCGCACCCCTTAATGAAATAATTTATATAAAAATAAAGGTGCCCAGGGCAATTGCCCTCTTTGACCCTCTATAAACCCAACCCTGCTCCAACCCCACCGGGAATGTTATCTCGCACCCCTGGTTGGGAACCCCTGGTCTAATTGATCCAAGCCTACTAGAAATAGCAGCCAAATCTCTCGAATTCCACCCTGTGATGTTATAAATGAGAGACTTGTTTGGCAATGTAATCTTGGATATTTAAAACAATTAACTTTAGAAGCATGAAAGTATCACAGACTATTCTTCATGGGACTTGAACTCAGGACCATATATGACTGAACTAATTTTGGAAAACTCAATGTTCTTCCCTCTTAACTTTTAAGCATTTAAACTGGCCATATCTGACCCAAATATTCTACCTGTTTTATGTTAAAATTGACCAGATCCAACCTCTCATGTCGTGCAATGTCATGCTAAAAATATACAATCACATCTCAAAGCTGGGATGGTATGATTGATGCCAAGACTGCCTCCTGTGCTGGTGGTATGTAAAAAAGCACCATCCAAATGTTGCTGATACCAGTACCCCTAACTGACTCCCTTGCTGGTGGTGCGTAAAAAGCACTATCCGAATGTGATTGATACCAGGACTGCCTACTGGCTCCCTTGCCAGTGGCATGTAAAAAGCACCCACTACACTCTTGGAGTGGTTGGTGTTAGGAAGGGCATCCAGCTATAGAAACATTGCCAGATCAAATTGGAGCCTGGTGCAACCAGGGGCTCCCCAGTCCTCAGTCAAACCGTCCAACCCATGCCAGCATGGAAAATGGACGCTAAATGATGATAATGGTGATGATGATGATGATATACTTGACAGAATAATCTGACTCTTAAGACTAACCTTTTTGGTTAGTCTTATTTCAAAAACAACTCCAAGCACATCTATAAAGCATCTGCCAATTCTACCAACAGGGCTACCTGCTGTTGTTGTTTAACCCCAGAACAGCCTTGGTCAAGCAGACTGATGTCCAAAAGTATTCTAGTTATGACCTTTGTATCTTTTATAGTGTTTCTAATGTGATCTGTCTGTTTTAGGACCACAGGGTATGATTTGAGGGAGATTTGGTTGTTATTTCTAGCAGGTCTAAGGGCCATGAATAAAGCTCTCTTGCTTTGTCTGCTAACATGGTAACCTAATGTTGTCCAATATCTGCATATTACATTTCAAATAAGGCAATAACTACTAAGGCATCGTTGTAATATGATAATTTTTAACTAATTGGTTTGGTTAATTTATTTTTTTTTTTTGTTTCAATTAATGACTTCATCACAATATGCAGTATCTGTTGAGGTTTCACTTGCTTCTACAATCTCTTGTTTTTGTTGTTATATCATCATATTAGCATTTATTATTCCTTCCAGGAATGTTTGCAGCAACTACTTAGTTAGTAGTTTAAATCATAATCATTTGTCGGTGTTTAAAATTACAAAATCATTTTTATTTATAGCGTGTTTAAAATTTCGAGGAAGTAGCAAATTGGTTTGAAAGATTTACACAGCATAGTTAAATGTTTAAGGAAAACGTTTAAGAAAATTGGTTCAAAAAGTTTACATCATTATCAACATCATCATCATTGTATGTCATGTTTTCCATACTGGAATGTATTGAATGTTTTGCCATGTACTGACATGCTAGGAGTCTGTTCTGGCGTCCAGTGTCTGCTGTGGCTTAGTTTCTACAACAGGCTGCCTTTCCTAATGCCAACCACTTTATAGAACATACCAGGTGCTTTCTTCATGGCCCTGTCACTGGTGAGGCCATTAAGTGCTTGCTGGACAAGCCCCTTTATCCGAGTAGAGGTGTTGTATTGAGGGATATGAAAGTATGACAGAGGGTCAGGAACAAGTGTGTTGCTAAAGAGGAGAATACATGGCTTCCTCAGTTGCAGAGAGAGAAAGGGAGAGAGAGGTGGGCTCAAGGTACAGGGTAAATATGAAAGAGGGAATAGGGTAAAAGAGCAGAAATGGTGGTTAAAAATTCAACAAAATCAGTTTCAGATATGCAGTTGTTTTTCTATTTTCTTTGAAATTACTCGAACAAACAAACCCTGATGGATCACGTCTAAGCAAAGGGTTATGGGAATGATGGAAAAGGCATTAATGCCACGAAATCTCTATATAATAACTGTATATTTAGAATAGTAAGTTTTATATCCTGCCACAGGTTGGTATAAATAAATTATGCAGTGGAGGTTTAATCAATGTGTTCACACAGCGTACTTTGCAAGACCAAAATGCTCTCTCTGACTACTACTGACCTCTACTCTTTGTAAGAGTTCGGCCAGTCCATTCTCCAATCTGCCAGGGGTGTCAGGGACTCTTGCCACAACAGTAAATGAAAGATGGCCATAAAATAATCTACGTTAAAGGATTTAATACTTTGGCATTTGAACCGATTGTATCCATTTCAAATATTCTACCTGTTTTATGTTCAAAGTGACCAGATCCAACCTCTCACACATACCCTACAATGGCAGTCATTTTAAAAGTAAACTTCCACATCATTGAAACCTTGAAGCCCTGAGATAATTCATGATTAATTTCAAACAATCTGAATGCTAAAGAGTTAAATGAAATATTGTAAAGACGGTAATAAGAGAACATATGGAAATGAAATGCAGTAAATGAGGTGAGGATTAGGGAACTTATAAACGGAATTAAAAAGAAACTTGTGATGTATCATTGAGATATCCAGGAAGCAGAGATGTGATTCACTAAATATGATGGAGTTCTAAAGGGGTAATTCAGAGATTGATGAAACTAAGGAATAAAGATCATTTTAAACCTATGTAGGACTGATCATTTTAAGCCTATGTAGGACTGCAATGTCAAATGTGTTTTAAGAATTTTAAAAGGGCTGATTTGGCTGTTATTACTTGCAAGTAAAGTGATCGCTTAGAGCAGGGGTTCTCAACCATTTTTACCTATGGACCCCTTCAATTACTATTTTATTCTGGTTGGTCTCCATAGCCATTCGATGTTTAAATTCTGGTTTTATAGAAACTTTTTCAAAATTGCTATTTGCTTTTCACTTATTAGGTTGAATTATGTAGAAAGAAACCCAGCTGTTTCTTGCAATACATACATCTAAAGCAAAATTTTTCAGGGGCCCTTAAGATATTATTGTGGATCCCCAATTTACCTTTTTGTTATGTAGACCCAAAAAATCTTGTATGGATCCTCAGGGGCCACGCGGACCCCAGTTAAGAACCATTGACTTAGAGGCTACCTTGTTGGTTCTGAGGGTATAA